>NW_012133789.1:0-203610 GCF_000403515.1 Pseudozyma hubeiensis SY62 | reverse complement strand
ACCCTAACCCTAACCCTAACCCTAACCCTAACCCTAACCCTAACCCTAACCCTTAACCCTTAACCCTTAACCCTAACGTTTGACCCTACCACACCGTGACGGCATCTGCTATCTCATTGAGCTTGCACATACAGCCGTTTTGCACCATTTGACACATGTTTCATTAAGGAACCAAGACAATTGGAGCAACTTTTTCTTGTCGCTCAACCTTGCAATGGTCCCCCCTTTGGTTTTGCCCAATTTTGCACTTATTCCACCCCTACCCGCTCAGTATGCTTTCTACATGCCTGATATCTTGCATACACTAGTTTTTCATGTTTATGCACCTCTCTACACCATTGGATCACCCAAAATCTGAAAAAAGTACTTTGACCCTACCTCGACCCGGCCTGCCAACCCTACTTTTGACAGCATGTCCCGACCCATTTTCATAGGCAACTTGCGTAGGGTCACTTAATGACTCTTACTAAACACACCTGTGACTATCTATTCACGCATAGAAAAGGGTATGTTTGGTCGCTAACCCTAGGCGGGGATCCCCTTGTAATCTCTACCGCCAGGCTCAGTCTTCGGTACCGTACCGCTGACAGTGGTGAACTTTCTTGAGGTGGTTGCTGACTTCCTTGTACGCGATGTTCAATAGCAGCTGCAGGTAGCAACCTGGGCGCGTGCAGACCAGCAGGCGCGGATGCTCCACCAAGCGCAGGCGGAAGCGCTCCAGCTCTGCGGTGTACTTGATGCTGTCAGGCATTGTAGCAGCCGCTGCATCTTGATTGGCAGCAGGGAGCGGCGGTGTGCTACAAATTGAGAAGGATGATATGGTGTCAGTTGGAAATACTACAGAGTGATGTGTGGAGACGCGTGTTGCACATTGATAATGAACTTACACAGTGCGCTCTGGAGTATCATCACCGCCGTGATCATGGTCATCATTGACCATGGCGCCAAGGATGGTGTGGATGTCACCGTCATCAACTGGAGAAGTAGGCTGAGATGGCTGAGGCATTGCGTTCAGGAGTATGTAGAGACAGGTTGCGGTTTGTAGAGAGAGTGTTGGTATGTAGAGGATAGACGGCGCTCAATCATGGAGTGTACGCACAACACTGTATATATATGTATGTGTTCTCCTGTGTAGGCCAAGAACAGCTCACAGCAGCATAAGTCTGTCTGCCGCTCACCGGTTCCAATTTTCAAAGACCAGACGGTGAGGGCCAGCGCAGATCAGCAGTGTCAAAAGTTTTCCATTCTGCATGTACATGTGCTGCTGTGAAAGGGTGACGGACAAAAGACGCCGGTAGCAGACAGCCACACTTGCCGGTGAGGGACGGACAAAGGGAAGCATGATGTTGGCGGTGCATGCGCTCAACTCAAGTGGTGAACAAAGGGGTCTGGAAGAGCGCACGTGGAATAGCTGCGCTGGTCAGACGTGTAGTGTGTTGACCGTCACCAAGGCTATTTCTGCCACGCGCAGTCAGTTGAAGCCAAGCAGCTCTGACAGACGCGTGGAAATGGGAAAATTGGGCAGCTCTGGGAGACCTGAGCACGCACAAGTGATTGGAAGTGTGTGTGTTGCGCTGCGCTTCAGACCGTGAGCGGCAAGCGCTCTCTGTGAATGTATTGCACTCCTCTCAACTTGATGCGGCGCTGCAACCCTGTGATAGTGTGCTGTGCGGCAGTCAACAGTAAACTGGCGGTCAGCGCAGCAGCGCGCCAGTCAGCTGAACATTTGGCGGCGGCAAGCAGGAAGCACAGCAGTCAGCGCAGCGGCGGTCAGCGCAGCAGTCAGCGGCGCAGGGGTTGGCAATGGTCAGGCGCAGCACACCAAGGCGGAGCGCCAGGCACTTGAGCCGTCTTTGCGCCGCCAGCTAAAATTGGAGGAAATTGACGCGTCTGCCAGGGTCCTGTGCGCCGCTCCAGCCAAAACAAAATTGGATCGCCACCGGCATGGGAGCAGTGTCTTTCTCTGTGTCCGCCGCGGTTGGCGCACCTTGTCTCCACGTGGGAGTTGGCGGGGCGGATTAGTGCGCTGCCCAGCATCGGCGCCCCACTTGCTAGAACTATAGTGGTCATGTTTATACATTTGACCGGCATCGGACTCGAAGTTGAGTGATTGCCAACAATTTCTGGGAGCTGCGTTTCAAAGATCGTTAAGGGAGATAGTGAAACCGGCGTTATGCTCGAGACGAGACACAAGAGAGTCTGGCGCAACAAGAGCCGGCGTGAGCACTCCGCCCTGTGCTGCCAGGGAGTGGAGGCGTTGATGATCCTGGGCGAGGGCCAGAGCGACTTCGGTAATCATGCGAGCAGTCATGGAGTAACCTGGTCGCCGGTGCAGTCAGACGGTCCGAACAACGTGTTTGTCATGTCAGTGCGCGAAATTTGCGAGTTCCTGAATCAAGTTGTGGCGGAAGGAACTTACCTGGATCTCCAGGCGCAATCATGGTACACATGGCCGAACGACCGTCTGAGGCTGTTGCCACGGTTCGACAATCCGTTTGGATTTTCTGCTGGGTTTGGACAGAGGGGCCATCTCCACCCTTGGCGAATTTGCGAACGATGCTGCGGACAGACGATGCGTTCACTAAGATGAAGCCCGTCAGATATTGCGACAATGCTTGAATGTAGCCGGAAAACAGCCCTGGGCTGCTGAGCAGATCATCGTATGCAAAATTGGGGCCGTACGCCTCTACTGATAACGCATCCGTCAGTAGGGACCATGTGCGGTACACCGTCTGTCGAGATCGCGATGCAACAAAGAGTCAGTCTGTCGTGTAACGTGTTGAACGCAGAAATGCAGAGAATGATCACTGACCCGGATGTTATGAGGGCTAAGCATGTATGACGTTGCGTACCGCCCGACATGCTTGGAGTATTTCGGCCAGCTGAAGCGGATCGACTGGTCGCTCGTGGCATGGGAATGAACAAGGCGACCTGCATCTACAAACATGAGCTGTCGATGATCATTGTCAGCCATGTCGCAAGCCGAGAGGAGCGTTCCTGTTGAGAAAGGCGCCGCTTCTTTGAGCGTGGTTGTAGCGCTGGTGATTGTCGAATCCGTACGACCTTGCAGCAGATGGCGACACGCCAGGTAGGTGGTGAGATCCGACGGAAGACTGTCTAGTCCGCAAGAGGGTGCGATTACAAGGCCAGCCGCTTTGGCAGACGAGTGGAAGCGTTTAATTAGGATCTCGTTGTAGCCAGTCTCGCCGCTCAAATCGACGTAGTGGCACTTTGCTTCCACACACGCGCTGACCACCTCTGCTCCTCCCAACATCTGGAATGGACCTACAACATTGATGACACACCGCGCTTGCGAGGCCATGGCAATCAGACTGGCTCGGTCGTTTGCATGGGCCTGAATGGTGCCGACAGAGGACTCCAAATCAAATTGGACGCGAAGCTTCTCGAGACGCTCAATCGATCGTCCTGCAATCGCCCAACCATTGACGTCGGTATGGCGCGCCAGATACTGAACGACAAGCTTGCCTGTGAATCCAGTTGCACCAAACAGCACGACATCAAAGCGTCTCGAGCCTGCGTTCATCTTGGTTAGCGGAGATGAGGTGAGTAAATAAGAGAAGGCCAATCGGTGCGTGTTGTGGGTGTCGAGAGAGAGAGAGTGCGTGCATTAATATTGGGTTGACTGCGAGACGTGCAGCGCTCTATATAGGTGTGCCACAGAGAGGATGGCCCGTCCGAAACGCGGACTCGGTACCATCATGGCTCCAGGTGACTTTGCTTGCCAGTCCCTTAGTCAGGCTTCTGCCCGGCCCAGCGGCCGGGTGTTCTTTTGTTACTTGTCTTCTTATTTCGATGTTTTTGAGGAGCGCTTCGAACCTAGACTGATCAAATTGCTCCATTTTGCCCGTGAGGTTACCACCCAGCGGGGTCTCGCAAGGGTTCATCACCCTCACCAGTTCAGTGCTCGGATCAGAGGCATCTCTTCAAACTCAGCTACTGAATCAATCATCTCTTATTCGTGATTATTCTGCATTTCATGTGGGCAAACCTTACAACAGACGAGCATAGGCAGCTTGGAGTCAATCACCTTGCAGTAGCTCGGCCCATTTTCACGCATTGTCGATACACCTTTGAAAGCAGCATCCATTTTACACGTGAACTGAGGCAGGACGCATTCACCCTTTCGGCTGCTCGATTTATGTCCAAAGCTTTGGAGGTAGAAGACAGCTCTGATCTAGCTTTGATCGAACTACCAAACGCGCGACAGGTTTGGACAACTCGTCTCATTTATTCGATCTAGCCCTCGGGGGGGAAGATCCGCATGATCTCCGGCACAGCCTGTCCGTTCTTTGGGGAGAGAAAAGGAAGCCGCGGACTTGATCATTTGAGCCATTCTTGCAGCTGACTCACAAGCAGCGTGCGACCAGCTCTGGCAGCGCCCGTGTCTTTGAGAGGATCCAGCAATAGGAAATCGTGAATGATTCCGCCGAGACGAGCACTGAACAAGTCATGGATCAAGTGTGAGGGTGGGTCATGTTAGCCTCTGCAAGCTACCATGTCCGCGTTTGAAATATGCTGCGCTTACCTAGTCACCTGGACACCGGAGCTGCGCAGCTTGCTAGCAAACTCCTCCGCGTGGTCGCGCAAGACGTCAGCCTCGGCAGTCAAGATCAGAGCCGGCGGTGCCTTGCTCAAGACCTCCTTCGTAGTGCGCAAGACCGAGATCCTGGAATTGTTGGGCTCGGCGTCATTGACTCCGGTGCTGTATTGCTCGAAGAACCTACAAACCACAAAACAAAATGTATGTCAATGACACTGTAGCATCTTTGCGCGCGCTATTGAATTTTGCCAGTACAAACCATTTCATAGCATCGCGCTGGAGAAAGTAACCCTTGGCAAAGTCGTTGTAGGATCCGGAATCGAACGAGAAATCGCAGACAGGGTATAAAAGCGCCTGCCCCCGGAGTCGATGGCCGGCATCTTTCAAGGCAGTCACAGCCGCCATGTTGCCGCCAACTGAGTCGCCTGCGATGGCAATGCGGCCAGAATCCCTGTTGTATCAGAAGAGTAGCGCAACGTCAAAGAAAAAATGATTGAGCCTAGGTTTCGCGTGCACTGACTTGTGATGTTTTTGAACGAGTCTCACACATTGTGTTTCTCGCTATTCGCAAGGATATACTCGAACGCTTGCCAGACTTGGTCCAATGCAGTGGGGTACTTAGCCTCGGGCGATCGGGTGTAGTCAACGGCGAAGACTGCAGCATTCACGTTTTTGGAAATTTCGCCCAGTAGACGGCCAAATGCGTTCGGGCTGCCAAACACCCAACCCCCGCCGTGGATGTAAAACACGACGGGGAGTATTGCGTTGTTGTCTGTCTTTGGCTTGATCAGCTTGGAGCTGAAGTCCGGAAAGGCAATAACCTCAGTGGTGATTCCATCGGCATAATTGATCGACTCTTTCTGAACATCATTGAAGATCTTTCTGCCCTCCTCCGGCGGAATTTGAAACAAAAAGGGAGGTTTGGATGTGGCTCTGCAAATCGGATCATGGAAAGTATCAGACCTTCAGCAAGATGCCAATAACGCAGACGGGCTCAACGAATTTTCAAGGACCTACTCGGCAAAGCTCTGAGCGGCGGGCTCCAAAACTATGTTAGACATCTTGACGGAAGATCGAAGTGTTTGGATGTAGTCTGCTTCGAGGAGATTCTCTGGTCGGGCATATATATGTCCGCAGAGCTAGTACTGTCAGGAGTACGATGCACGGTCCAGCCAAAACGCCAGTACATGTGCGCTCCCGCTCACGTGTCCAGCCTGCCTTGATGTCGAAATACAATCGTCAGGAGGTTTTCAGACGCGTAACGGCAAATCTTGACCACAAGTGCAGGAACGGCTGGGAACGTTCACAAAGCGTCATCGATGGGGTCTGAGCGGACCTGGAGCCGGAAGCCACGAATCAACCTGAATGGATGTGGACAGTGCCAAATTGAAGATGGTCACCACTCGGCAATACGGAATGTCACAAGACTTGTTGTGCTTATCGGCGGGGAATTACCATAAACCAAGGGATGCATTGAAATGCCTCATGCCTCACGTGCGTTGCGTCACCTGACACCAGTGTAGACTGGGACGTAGACTGAGTGCTCAGAAATTGCCGAACTTGTCGGAAGCGGAGTTGTAGTGCAAATGCCGGCTATGTCCGTGCCGCACAAGAGCGGGAACGATGACAGGGTCCGGTGCCACCAGATATCCGCTTCGCGCTCAGCCTCCATAGATCTAAAACCTTTCTTTGCTGGTCCGTACCGAGATCTTGGATGGTCCTTTGAAAACATGATACCTTGGCATACTCACCGAGATTCTTCCGATGCCAAATGCTGGAACCAGAACGAAGGTGAGAGAACACAAACAGCGTTGCAACAGAGGTGACCGTGTCCGTGGCACTTGTACGGCATTTGGGTTATGCGACCGAAACCGAGGCGCTCAAGATGGTGATTGCACACCTCGCAGTTCCGTCCGAGCAACAGATCAATTGTCGCAACGCTCCGGACTTGTGCCGAGCGCACAGGGTCCATGTTCCGTGACCGAGCAATATCTCAAATGGACCTACCTGAACATCCCGAAATTGGATTCTCTCTTCCCACGTCCTCTCCATACATTCTTCCTCCACAGCCAGAATTACCTACATCATGTCTGGCTACAGCGCATCCAGGTCTGAGGACATGGCTCAAATATGGCGCATACACAAGAAGGGTTTGCCTCCTGTCACAATGCAGTTAGATACGGTAGCCATAGCTGAGCCTCAACAGGACGAGGTGCTTGTCAAGGTCCACAGCGCCGCAGTGAACCCAGGTGAGTAAGGCTCAGCTTTCATATCAGATTGCCACTTCTTTGAAATCCCCGCACGACGTTCAAGAGAATGAACTTGGCAACCACACGTTTTGATCTCGTTTAACAGTCGAATGGAAGATTGCGGCGCACGCACCAGCTTTCATACAGAGATTCCCAAGAGGTATGGGCACGGATTTCTCTGGCACCGTCCTTCGCACTGGACCGGGCCTCACCTCGGAAGAGCTCGAACTTTACAAACCTGGCACGTCTGTCATTGGTATGGTCCCAGTCGAGGTCTCACTAAAGAATGGTCAAGGAGCCTTGGGTACACACGTATGTGTGGGTGTCAAACAATTAGGAGCTGTGCCCCCATCTCTAGAGGGACAGCTCAGCTTGCAGGACGCGGCTGGCCTACCACTCGTAGGAACCACAGCCATGGCACTCGTGCGTAGGGCCCATGCAGGAGACAAAGTGCTCGTTTGCGGCGGTAGCACGAGTGTTGGACTCGTTTTACTTCAGCTGCTGAAAGCCGAAGGGGCTGGCTGCGTAGTTGCGACCGCCAGTGGACCTAAAAAGGAGACGGTCAAAGCGCTTGGCGCGGACGAAGTGATTGACTGTGAGTATCTTTTGGGCGTTCTGTCCTCAAATTCCAGGCATGATGGCGAGATTGACGTCCCGCACAAGCTTACCATCTATCTTGACATGCCTGGCAGTCCGTGAGAACGATGTCGTGCAAACACTCAGGCGTGATCACTCGGCGAAACCATTCGACCTGATCCTGGACACTGTGGGCGACTTTGCGGTCTTTCGCGCCTGCCCGGCATTCCTCAAAGAAAGCGGTGAATACGCCAATGTCGGCGCTTCCGACATGCGACCAGATGGCTCCATCTGGTCCATCCTCAACTTTTTGCGTAACATGACCTCGATCTTTCTCCCTTGGTGGCTTGGCGGCGTACCGCGCAAATCGACGCCGGGCGGCTCCATTCGCGACGGTCTTCCCGAGTTCATCGACAAGTACCTGGTCAACAAGTCAGTCAGATGCCCCGTCGACAGCACTTTTGGCTTCCAAGATGCCCCAAAAGCATACGAGCGTCTCATGACGGGTAGGGCATTGGGCAAAATCATCGTAAAGGTGGACTAGGAAGGAGCTGCTCAGCGAACCGGCCGCTCCCCGAACGCGGCTGAAGCGACGTCGAAACATGGGGAGAGCGAATGAGAGATAGACGCAATCTCACGTGGATACAAAGACTAGCGGTCAATTTAAAGTCTCATGCGTATCGTACACTCTGCGGGCAGACAGGTCAGGCTGATTCAAACTCGGCCACTTGAACAACGCCGAGCTCCTCGACTGAGATGAATTTGAAAAGGGCTGCGAGAATTCCAATCTGATGAGGACGACAAATCGTTTGCACACATGGAATAAAGCTATTGAATCTCCCAGAATAGCCGCTGCTGTTTGGCGGCCTCGGCCTGCTCCTTGTCGACTGCTGGACTCGACTTCTTCAGCTCTCCCACCACTGACGATAGCGGAATGAGCTGCGTATCCTGCATGATCGTTTTGAGGTCCAGATGCCCGTTGTCGGCGGTTAGCTCTGCGTTGACAGGTGATGGCGAGCCCGAGGAAGAGGAGGAAGGCTTTGCAGCGCTACTGTTGTCCATGGCATTGCGGTAAAAGGCCAATTGGTCGATGCGAGCCTTGGCTGATTTGCGACCCTTGGATTGCGCGTATCCTGGCTGTTTGAGCTCGACGGATTCGACGACAAGCGAGACGCCATCGTGCGAATTGCCCCACGAGCGTGACTTGATACCACCGCGTTGGCAGCCTTTGTAGGCGATGAGCTTCGGTGCGATGCGCAGGATGACCGAAAGATCGCATGAGATGTCTGGACGGACAGCTACGCTTGCTGACTGCTTATCGAGCGAGGCAGCGTCCGACATTTGTACGTCTGCTGTACTCCCAGCAGCAGTACCGCTGGTGGACCCAGCCAGCGTCAGACCGTTCCAGGCGCGAGCAGCCCGACCCGGAGGCACCCAGGCAGGAATACCCTCGGCTTCAAGCGACGGACCTTCGACCCACCCCGCATGGACACACATGGCCAAGACGTCTGAATCATCGGTATACACATCCGTGCCCCACAGCTTTCGACGAAAGAGAGGGTTGAGTCGCCAGAATCGCCAGGGTGAGACAGCCTCGCTCGAAGCGCTCGTCTTAAGAGCCATGCCGTTCTCGGTCGGGGCAACGGTGACCTCGCCGGCTGTCTCGCCTTCCTTGGTATCCGCTTCAGATTTCGTCTCTACCGCCGCAGCAACACCATCCGGCTGCTTCTTTTCTTCAGAGCGGTTGACTTCCTCTCTTGCAGATGACTCTTGAGAGATGCCTGGAAGCTTGTGTCCGAAAAGTTGCGCTTCAGCGATACGTTCCTCGATACGCATCTCGAGGCTCATGCGTGCATGCTCCTTGCCACGCCAGCCTAGTTTCCAGTTGTTGCTGGCGCCGTTGAGCGCGACGCGGCCGCGTTCGCCTTCCAGGAGGTCCTTGAGCGGATCGCCGACTTGACAACGAGCTAGGCACTCGGTTTCGAGGCTGCGGTACTGCTCCCAGTGAGGGCCTCCGCGACTTCCGCAGCTTAGCAGATCGCCTGGAATGCGCACTTCCAAGGTCGATCCAACATTGCGAGCAAGCAGCTCGGCGGGGAAAAGGGGATCGACAGTAGGATCGTAAATCCACGAGCCGAGGTGGCGCACCGGACGCCCCTTGTCCATGCCAATGAGATGACGTGGCAAT
Source organism: Pseudozyma hubeiensis SY62 (assembly GCF_000403515.1). Classification (NCBI taxonomy): domain Eukaryota; kingdom Fungi; phylum Basidiomycota; class Ustilaginomycetes; order Ustilaginales; family Ustilaginaceae; genus Pseudozyma; species Pseudozyma hubeiensis. Next base: position 194,036 of record NW_012133789.1, on the reverse strand, counting down.
GGATCGATCGGAATCTCGGTCACGGATACGGTGGTATCTTTGTCGGCTGCTGTTGTCGGAAGCGCGGCTGCATCAGCTTGTTTAGCAGCGACAGAGACCGTTTGCGAGGTTGAAACGGTAGCGACGGCGGAAGCATTGGCTTCGCCTGCATCCTCTGACGCGGGAGGAGCTTGCTCGGCGGCTATAGCAGGCGCGACACCCGCTAGCTCGGCTGCAATCTCTTTCTTCTGCTCTTCGGCGAGCATGTCGAGAGGCAGACGCTCGGCTCTGCGAATAGATTCGTCGCGCTCGCACAGCTCGAGATAGAGCCACACGGGCTCGCTATCGACTCGTGGACCTGCGTTAGGGTCACGAATCACGTGAGGCTGGTGTGGCACCATGGCTTCAGATCCTGGACCCATACCGCCGCCAAACATGGCAGGATGGATGGCAGGAGGAAGAGGCATGCCAGGTGGGTAGCCAATGGCGGCAGCGGCGGCGTGGAAGTCAGCCATGTTGGGCGGACGACCGTAAGCAGCTGCCTGCTGTTGTGCGGTGGCGATCAACGCTTCCTCCAGACTGGCAGGCGGAGGCCGCATGTGAGAAGGCAACTCGCCAATGGCACCGGGATGCATGCCCGCAGCAGCGGCGGCGGCGGCGGCGGCGTGGGCTTGTGCTTGTGCCTGGGCTTGTGCCTGAAACTCGCGTTCCTTTTCGCGCTCCATGGCTGCCATCTTTTCGGCATGCTGCTTCTCGCGACGACGCTCTCTACGCTCGCGCTCCTTCTCCTTCTCGCGCTCCTTTTCCCTTTCACGTTCCTGCTCGCGTTCGAGCTCCCTCTCCCGTTCCTTCTGTCGTTCACGTTCGAGTTCTTCGATGCGAAGACGCTCGCGTTCGCGTTCACGATCCATCTCACGTTCGCGCTCTCGCTCCAGCTCGATCTCGCGTTCTCGCTGCTCCCTTTCCCTGAGGCGAAGCCGTTGTCGCTCATGTTCGGCTTCGTATTCGCGTTCTCGCTGGAGAGCCAGCTCGCGATCGCGCTCGCGAATGTCTCGGTCAGAGGCAGGACCTCCGTAAGGCGGTATGGATGGTCCACGATGCTGAGGTCCGTCGCGGAAGAGAGCACCTCGTTCACTTGTGGGCGAGAGAGGTGCTCGTCGAGGACCAGATTCGAGCTTGACAGACGACTCGCGAGAAGAGCCCATTGGAGGCGGAGGACCTGATCTGGGATGGCGATCAGCTTCAAAGTGAGACGGAAGGGGTCCGCTACCGCCGGGTCCACCTGGCCGGGACTGAGCAGGTGCGGAGGGCTCGCGAGTCGGTGCTTGCTTGACCTTGTCCTTGCGACGATCGCCATCGCGGCTCTGTGTTGGGCTGGCAGGAGGATACGGCAGAGGTGGAGGAGGTCCGCGCTCATCATATGGCCTACCACTGGCAGACTTGGAGGAGGGAGGGCCGAGAGCGCCGGAAGGAGGACCTCGAGGACCGTATCGATCGTAGGGATCGTCCATGACCATGGACTCACCATGCATGCGACGGCCATAACGATCGCCAGCCATCATTTCGCGTTCTCGTTCGCGATCCCTTTCGCGCTGCATGAGTTCGCGCTCGGACATGTGTCCATCGTAAGGGCCGTGAGAGAGGGGTGCACGCATACGTTCAGGCGATCGACCAGCGGGTGGGAGCATGCCGCCGGCGTGACCTGGAGGCATTGATCCTGACCTTGGGTCGTCGTAAGGACCGCCGGGATAAGGAGCGTGGCGAGGTGAGCTCTCAGGGCCCATGGCGGCGAGCGGCACATCTGCGCTTTGTTCGCGGACTCGAGCGCCGGCAACTCCAGCGCGATTCGAAAGGCCAGGAGCTGGACTGCGTCGTGGAGGTAAGGAGGAGGCGTAGGGCTCGCGAGGACTTTGATTGAGCTCGCCGGGCATTCCCGAGACTGGACCGCCGACAGCATAGCGCATGTCGCCACTGAGTGCACGCCCGTGCTGAGAAGGCTGCATGTCGGGACCTCCACCGGACCTCTGAGAAGCTCTCCATCGCATCTCGCGCTCACGTTCGAGTTCGTACTCCCTCTCGCGCTCCCATTCGCGCTCCTTGTGGTAGGCAGAGGCAGCGTCATCGGATCCGCTCCACTTGCGACGAGGAGGAGCTGATTGAGAAGACGGGCTGGTGGATACGTGGCCGTATGGCATGTTCGGGGAACGACGGTCGTTTGGGTGGTTCGGAGGAGGCGGATTGCGCGATGAAGGTCCTCCAGCGTAAGGTGGACCGGCGCGAGCTCGATCTCGTTCGCGTTCGCGTTCCCAATGTTCGCGTTCGCGTTCACGCTCCCATTCCCATTCTCGTTCACGGTCGCTTCGTGCTCTATCGCGTTCGCGGTCGTACATCATGTGCCTTGGATCCGATGGTTCGGCAGAACCTGGTGGGCCGAGAAGCGAGTGCATGTTCATAACGTCCGACCGAGGCGAAGGAGATGGACCTGGACCTGGACCTGGCTGCCTCCACCGATCTCTTGCGGCGTCGTCCATGGCAGAAGAGGTGCGAGAAGGCGGTCTCAGAGGCGGCAGAGGGCCTGCACCTGCTGCCGCGGATGGAGAGACGGGATAGCTACGTGAGGACGTAGAATGGTAGGAAGAAGAAGCACCTGGCGGTGATCGCTGATGATGAGGGGGCGGTGGCGGTGGCGGCATGATGTGACGCGGCACCAAAAACTACACTCGTACGGTGATGCCTGGCCTATCGATTAAACTGGTCGCGATCCCAGAGCTGGGTGGCCGAAGTCTCTGTGACAATGATCTTCACACGACACCGGTGCAGATGAACAAGCAAGAGACAACCGTGAGTAGACAGACGCTGATCTGCTTCTGTACGATGCTGAAGAGCGGATCGAATCAGATTCGGTGGATGATGTCGAATGGCTTTCGAGACCGTGGTTGTGGTGATGGATGAGGGACCGTAAGAAGAAAGAAAAAGAAAGCCGAAAGGTTGAAGTGTGATGAAACGAGACGTCGGTCAGACGCACGCCCGTTGGCTGTGCTCTGCTTTGCTTGCCTGTCTTCCAAAATATCCGCGCGTCTTGCCCTGCTGATTGTCGCAGGTCTGCAATTTCGCCGGTCAGAGACGAGCGACAGACAGCGCACGCGCCCTTGACCACCGTCGCATCCGTGTCCAGAAGGATTTTCATGCATGGCAGCAGTCGTATCTCGTCAAGACGCTCCGCTTCTTGCGACGACCCAACCATTCGAAGCCGGATGAAAATTGATTTTATTTCTTAAGAATTCGCTTGATTGGCTCTGCCCTCGCCCTGACATACAGCATTAAATTGAATAAAAATTAAGAAACAGAGAGGCGAGAGAAGCTTCACCGGCGCCGTTGCCGCGTGACAACTCTGGTCTGCCCCTTCGAAAGGGTCAACCTCTGTGCTCAGGCCAGCCAACAATTCGGAAAGTTGCCCGACCGGTTTCGCTCGAGTAGAGATCCGATTCACTCCACTTGGTGGTTTGCCGTTGGTCCGAACCTGCATCACGATCGACCCTCACTCTGCACAGCTCAGACCGTCATCTGCACACAGAGCTGGGCAGTAAGATGGCAGCGACAGCATCACACGTACCGGCAAGCATCGCGTCTTCTGGAGCGGCTGCAAGGTCTGTTGTCACCGGCGCTACCATGACGGAAACCAGCACGTTTCGGCCCCCGCCGATCCACGCATTCCCACCCTTCTACACGATACAGCACAACCCGGTATCGCGTGCTCAGCAGCTGTCGCAATGGCGAGCTCTCATCCTCGACTACTGTCGGCATCACCGCATCTTCACGCTCTCTCCTCTTCCCGGCTCATCCGACTCTTCGGTGACCAAGGGCGATGCATCGGATCCGCACGCCGCTCTCTTCTCCAATCGATCAATACAGCGTTCGCTCTCACCTGAATCGATACGACAGGTGCTTGCAGACCTTGTCGACCACAAGCAAGCAGCTTGGGAAGAGCAGCTCACGTCAGCAGCCAAATCGAAAACCAACAGCAACAGCAATCTAAATGCCAAGGCGTACATCTACTGGAAGACGCCGATTCAGTGGGCGGACTCGATCTACGAATGGGTGATGCAGACGGGTCAGAACAAGAGCATCATGACGCTTTTCGAGCTCAATGAGGGCGAACTCGTGCAAAGTCGGGACTTCTACCAGCTTCCCACACCCATGCTGCGACAGGCTTTGAAGCATCTCAGCACTCAAGGCAAGGCGCAGATCTTTGCAGGGACAGAAGCAGACGATGGTGAAGGTGTCAAGTTTGTGTAGCCGTTTGAGAGCGCTAATCGCACCAAGATAGATCAAGTATATACCCACAAGGCGTAGTCACTGCGCACCTCAATCCGACTGCCCTCACTTTTCTCCCGTTCGTGCGCAGCTCCTCTCGCGCTGTGTATGCCACGCCATTCCGGAAGCACTCCGTGGTCAGTTGTACGAGTCGTCCTGGTATTCAATGACTTGTTAGAGATGTTCCACAGATTCTCCAAAGTCGCGATTCCGAGATGCGAGGTGACGATCAGCCTCTCTGTATTCCCGATCCTTGTACAATGTGATGCAGCTGTTAGGGTTAGATACTCAGCCGCTGTAGTATCGGTCGCCATAGTCACCCAGGCCGGGAATGATGTACGACTTTTCGTCCAGCCTCTCATCCACCCACGCCGAGATCACCTTGACCTGTGGATATTTCGAGTACATGTTGTTCAGACCTTCCGGACTCGCGATGAGATTGAGGAAGAGGATACGTTCCGCCTTGACGCCGTTTTCGATGAGCACCTCGATTGCCTTGATGGCGCTTCCGCCTGTCGCCAGCATGGGGTCGAGCAGCAGCACCCAGCGTTCTGCGATGTCTTCTGGAAGCTTGGCGTAGAAGAGTTTGGGCTTGGCTGTCTCCTCGTCTCGCTGGATAAGAATCTTTCCGATTCGTACGCTGCGGCAGCATTCGCGCAGACCCGCCTCCATGGCCTCACCGGCACGCAGGATAGAGACTCCGCAAATTCGACCTTGGAAGGACACGCCAGAGTACTCGAATCCTGTCGGCGTCATGACTGTCTGAGGCACCGTAGGCAGGTGATTCAGCCCTTCTTCGACCAAGAGACGAATGATTCGATCCGAGTAGAAGATGAAGTCGGAGCGAGGCGTCGAAGCATCGCGGATGATGGTCAGCAGCGCATCCAGCTGTGCCGTCTGTGGAAGGCGAGATGCATTCGGAGGCAACGTCGGTCCAGCTTGTGCCAGACCAGCACCGTTCTGCTCGAGTGCCGTCGAAGCCATGTTATGATCGCTACAGCGGTAGTGGATTGCCTTGCGCAGGTGTCGTTTGTGCTGAGAAGTGAAAGTTCCTGTCGTCCTCCTGTGTGCGAGTGGCCTTTGGTCTCGGGTTTGCGAAGCGATCCTTGGGAGAGTGTTCGTGGACCGATAAGTTTAAATTATGCTGGTTGTACGATCGGAGTGATGGTGCGCTCAAGGTAGCGCTGAATGACACGGAACTGGACGATGAAGATGAAGATTTGCGGTGGGCTTGCTCGTGCTGCGTCGTGCGAAAGCTTAAACACCTTTCGACGCTTCCACCTGCGCTTCTGGGCCACCAGGGTGTGCATGGTGCGCTGCGAGCCGCTCTAAATTTTCGCTGCTTGGTTTTTTCTCAGCTCGAATCCGTGCGCGTTCCCGACACGGCCGCTCGGATCCTCGGAACGACACTCAGACTCGAATAGACAGCACGTCAGGGATTGGAGAGATAAGCCCTCGCAGCCTCAACACGCTACTTGGAGTATGGTTTAATCATATTCGAGACGCTCGCCAGACATCGACTGTGCCCGATTCATCAGGCTATTGAAGCTTGGGAAGCATCATTGCAGATTGCAAGAGAAGTAAATATGTGCTTGCAGCAGTGCCATTCGAGCTGCAACGTATTTTTGAACCGGCTGGTTGAAAGGTCGCAAATGATCTCACACAAGAAAGTCCAGGCAGCCACGGCTGCAACCTCTCCACATGATTGGGAGGAGGTCCTTGTTCTCAAAGCCCCCCATCGCTCCAAGCACGCTAGGTTGCGAACTCTCTGCTTCAGCTGCGGCTGATGCTGCGGCTGTGTTGAAATCCTGGTCCAGCTCGATTTGTGCTTCGCTCAACTTGGCTACGCGAATGCCGCCGATGTGCGAGATCCATTCGAGACGACTCTCGCCCGCTTGACTGAAGACGGGCGCTCGTCGATGCTCCTGCTCGCTCAGAGGCCAATCGCGCTCGGCTGCGTCCTCACCAGCGTCTCGGCCGAAGGATGTGCTGCGATTCAGACCAGAAGCTGAGAGGGCAGAAGAGCTGGAGAAGCCACGAACGAATTGAGTGCTTGCTGGTCTCGCCATGCCTCGATCCGTTCCGAAGGCAGGGCGCGACGAAGACCATGTACGGCCGAGACCGGATGACGCGAAGCCCCTCTGCGAATTGGGGGCGAACCTAACTTGGTGGCCCGTGAAAGGCGTGCTGCCACCTATCTGAGATTCGGGCCGCGAGGGTACGGACGATGTGGAGACGGAACCAAAGCCCGCTACAGTGCCCACCGAAGAGGAGGCCGAAGAGGACAAAGGCGAGGCAGGTGCAGCACCGCTGTCGGAGCTGGCTGCCGTCGACGGAGCCCGTTCCATGTCGGTCGACATTGTTTCAACCTTTCCGCCTCCCAGCGTGGTGCCCAGACTCGAGACGCTGCTTGTCGAGCCAAAGCCACGCTTGCCCCGGTGCAACGCAATATCCCCCGTGCGCTTGACGCCATGATCGAGCCGAGACTCGCGCAATCTCTCGTCGCAGTGCTTCGGGTTGGGGCAACGCGAGAACCAAGGATTCGTGCATGCGTCGTCGCCGCGGTCCAGCGATCCCGGCGCTTCCACGCCACCGAAAACGTCGAACGATTCGTCCTCCTCTTCCGGCGATGTTGCGGCTGCAGGCTTTGAGGCTTGTGCCATGTTCTCGCCTGACTCGTTTGAATGAGGAGCAGGGAAAGCATCCATGAGGGACTGCGATCTCGTCCATCCAGTCTTTCTGGTGGCCGCGGTAGAGTTGCTGCGCATCCTCGCCCGTGTGCCCCAGTCTTGAGTTGCACTGCGACGAGCTGCCTCGAGCAATGGCACCAGACCGTGACCTAGCTCACCGACAAGGCTCTGCAGCGTGCCGTTTTCGTACGCCTCGAGCAATGTGGGGATCCTCTTGCCAAACTTGCTGTCTTCTGGTCCTCCATTTGAGCTGAAGCTTCTTGTACGCGATGCATTCGAGCCGAAAGAGGTGCTACGGTTTCGCATGTGTGCTTCGAAGAGTGGCGTGCCGGCTTGCGAGCTGCTTCTGCTGCCGTTGCTGCTTCGCCGACGTTGAGGTCCCCCGGAAGTCTGTACGATGGGGGAGAGGAAGGGTGATGCGACACCTTGCGCTTCGGCCTCGGCTACGTCGTAGGGCCCCAGAAGCTTGCGGATGCAAAGCTCTTGCAGGCTCGGGAGGCCCGAAACGTGTTTGCTGCCGAGCACTCTGGACCTTCCGGCCACTTTCCCTCGCGTGCTTGTATCCTGCTCTGTCGAAGGCGTCAGATCAAACAGGTCAGCGTCGTCTTGATCCTCGAAAGCTGCTTCGAGGATGCGTTGGCGTTCGCGCTCTTGATCGTCTTGAGTGTCCAACGCCGCAGGTGCATCATTTTCAAGAGACTCTGAGACAGCAGGTATTTGCGCTGCCGTCTCATCCGCATCGACGGTGGTGTCAGCTGCGTCGATACTGTCGTCATTGGCATCAGGGTCCTGCTCGCTGATCGATGCAAAGCTGCCGGCGCGAAGCTGATCGATACCTCTGGCAAGGAAGCTCTCGACCTGCATGTCGGACCGTGTGCGATCCAAGTGTCTCTGCTGACGCCTTGAGCTTGGTGCAGGGGCGCGGATGAGCGGCGGTGGCTGCTGCGATACTGGTATTGTGCTGACAGAATTCTCATTCGAATCAGGCGTTTCTCGGACGGGTGTGGTGGAAGAGGCGTCATCGGCCTCATCAATCTCGTCCAGGTTGGCGAGTTGATTGAGCGAATGCTGCTGGCGGATGAGCCTCGCGCGGTGGCAGAGAAGCGGCCGAACGGTGAGTACGCCCGACTTGGGTGGCTTGATGAGGTAAGGGTTGGGGAACCACGTAAAAACATCGAGCTTCAGACGCAGGATTTCGGCGGGGAGGTACTGCAATTCGTTGTTGGGAACATGCAACTCGGAGAGATTGTGCAGGTCACCGATGGCGGGCGGAAGGAATTTGAGCTTGTTCGAGCGCAGCGAAAGCACGCGGAGATTCTGGAGTTGAAAGAGCGCGCTCGGAAGCTTGGTGAGGGCGTTGGAGCCGAGAAAGATGCTGAGCGTTGCCTGACGGTCGCGATGGTCGCGGTAGGAACCGGCAGATCGAGAGCTGAGCGTGCTCATGGCGCTGTTGGTACGAGCAAAGGAGTGCATACGATTGAGATGGGGCTGGAAGGCTGACTGACTACGCGACAAGGTTCGCTTGGCGGAGGAGTGGCTGTTCATGGCAGAAGTGGAATCGTTGTGGATGTTTGCGCTGAAGGGGGCCAGGTAGGACTCGTGGCGGACGAGACCGCCTGTTTTGGACTGGAACAAGCTTTGAGGCTGTGTCGTGGCGGCGTTCGAAGAATCTTCGTCGCGATCATAGCGGGGAGGCGGAAGTGCCACGAAACGGGAAAGATCGGCGATGGTGGGAAGTATGTCGGTTATGTTTTTGTCGCTGAGATCGATAGTGCCTTGCTTTGGCTGCTTTGGTTGGAACATGGCTTCGTCAACAACCTTGCTCCAGTACTTTGCGATGCGGGACCATCGGTAGTCCTGCTGCCGCCTGAGCTCATCTTGCTGCTGCTGGAGTTTCAGCGTGACTTCGCTTGATGCGACATTTTCATCCGAGGTTGCAGGTGAACACCCGGACGTAGAAGGGTCTACGGAGTGTGTAAGAGTTGAAGAAGCTTGCTGTGGTGTGAGCAGCGACGAGGTCGAAGGTTGCCTTGCTCGGCGTGTCGCTGCGAGGAAAGGATCGAAGCCGGTCTCGGGATGAAGCTCTTCGCTGTGGTCCGAAAGGAAGCCGTCGTCCGACGAGTCGTCGCCATTGTTTTGCTGGGAGCGCGAGCCTGGCTGGCCGGAAGAGATCCCATGCGGGTTGCGTGATGGGGGTGTGAGGGACGTATATGAGGGCGAGCTGAGGTGAAGTTGCTTCCAGGCCTCTGAAAGCACAATGGGCGAGCGCGACTGAGCCGGAGTCGAGGCCGAATCAGATAACGACGAGGAGCTGGCCAGTGGGCTGCTGGTCGCGGCTGGTGCCGACACTGACTCCATCGTTGCTGTCTGAATCACAGTGATGGAAGGAAGGAACGATCCCTGAGGCGGACCAAGCCTGGCAAAAAGCGAACGAATAGGTGTGGCCTCTTGCTTCCCACCTTCTACTGTATCAAGGGAGCGTTTCATTTCAGTTGTTCATCCCGGCTGGTGAACGCGATCTCAGTTGTTTCTCGGGTGGAAATTTCAAGGCACGAGACCGCGATCGGCTCGAACGCGTCGGGAGCGGCGCAAGATGACTTGTGGAAGTCAGATCTGATGGAATTTTGGTGGAGATCGGGTGACCCGTCAAAAGTGTTGGTCTTAGGACGCGTCGCATTTCAGGGTCTTGCAGCCAGGCCGACGCTCGCAACTGCAAACGGTGCCAAAACACGCTTCCATCCTTTCCACTTCATCATCATCGTCGGGCCGCACCCGCTACGCTGTCAGCCACGTCTTCACATCGATCTAGGTATCGAATTGCTATCATGATCTCGCAGGTCTCATCAAATACATCGTCGCTCACGACGAAGGAAAGACACTACGCACAGCTCGCAGCAAAGCTAGGAACGCTGGCCAACTCGTTTGAAACCACCAAGCAGCACCTCAACCTGGCAGCCGAGCAAGCCTTCTACATGCGCAAACTCGGAATTGCACAAGCGTCGACGTAAGTGCTGAAACATGGTTGAAACGATGATCCCATCGGCAGATTGCTGACCTCCTCGTACATTCTCTTGTGTGCATTGGCTTATCAACTTTTCTTGACCAGATTCATGGCGGTGCTCCACGAAGTCGATCGAGAGCAAGACGCTCAACCGATGGACGAAGCGCAGCAATAGTCTTGCCAGACTTTCGCACCGTCGTAGGATCGATTTGCCCGCCTCCTTTTTGGTCAGTCGTCTCTGTGCGATGAGGACTCCGAACTTGTAACGCGCAACACCACTGCCACAACTATGTATTTGTATCGTTATTACCACACTGTCAGGCTTTGTACATGTGAACTTTCAATGCTCTGGCTGTGATATTGCGCCCAGGGTGATGGCTCTCGCAATCCAAGACTCGGCGCGCTTGCCGCGGACGCCGATAGCACACCTTTGACGGCTACGTTCCGGGTGAAAGATCAGAAGCACCCCTCTTCAGTCGCCGCGGTACTTCAGTCGGCAACATGGGTACGAACACTCCCTCGGCATTCGAGAACTCGGTTCGGCAGCGATCCGAGCGGTGCACCGTCGCAGTCGTCGGACAGCGCGATGCCGCACGCAGGTGTCACTTTCGATAGGCACTCGCTGCAATCAAAAGAATTCATCAAATTGAAATAAAAAAAAGGTTTGAGGAAAGAGACACACGCATGTGTTCACGCGGCGCCAAGCACTCCACAATGGATTTGAAGCGGCTGCAGGGGCTCGACATCCACAAGACAACCAACACACGCCACGCAGCAGCTTGGTTTTGGCTGTAATTTGATCCGGTTGAGACGGACGGGCGCATTCAACCGTTCGGCCTGCAACGTTGGCCACAACTCTTCTGCGTTTCCCTCTGCTCCCTCCGTGTCTCTCCTCTTCTTCGAGCTTGGCTTGTCTGGTCTGGTAGGAGGTAGGCCTAGGGTTACGGAAAGCTCTCACACCCCGCTCGACTTGCTCCACCGCCTTCATCTCAGCCGCCTCGCATTCCGACCCGCCCTCCCTCTTGCCTCCAGCGTCCCGCCTACGGACGGAAGACATCAAAAGATCTCGTCCACTAGCTGGCAACACCCTGTCGACGGTGACGATGGCGGATCACGGTAATACAAGCAACGATACGTTGACGCACAATCCTGGTCTGTCAATCTCAACACGTCCCGTCACTTCGCAGCACGATGGTCTTTCAGACCGCTCGGAGAGCCAACATGCTTTTCGCTCTGCACCTAGCACCGCACGTCCTCGCCTCGCCGGCAGACGCACCAACTCGGCAAAGTCGGAGGTAAGACGTCTTTCCTCCCTCTTTCTTCCCCCGCCTACCCACTCGGCCGACCAAGACGACCCAGCAGCAGCATCTTCGTCGCGTCTTGGAGAATTCCTCAAGGAGCCTTTAAGTCCCATACGCTCCTTTTATGGCGGCATCACTGGCCAAGCTGGCCCTGGCTCTCGCAGGAGTCGTAGGAATAAGGTACGCGCTTATGATGATGCTAGATTCGAGGACGAGATGAACCTTCCAGGGGCGAGCGGAAACGGCGTACGTGTATGGTACGAGTCCTACACCACCATCGACTGGATTCACGATGCCATCAAGGAGAGCTCGCGCCTTCGTCGCATTCGCAACCTCAAGGGCGTCCGCGGGTTTGTTGCAAACAGTTGGGATCGCCTACAAGGCTGGATCATCGTCACCATTACCGGCATTGTGACCGCCTTGATCGCAGGGTGCATCGTCAAGTCCGAAGCTGTCCTTTTCGATCTCAAGGACGGCTACTGCGCCCGAGACTGGAGGCTCGCAAAACGCTTCTGTTGCCCTTACGGAGGCGCTCCGGACTGGGATCACCCCTCGGTCACTGCTTCTTCCTGGTATTATCGCACGCCTTTCATGTCCAACGCTGTCCCAGGCTCAGCCTCACCCGCCCAAACCGCACATTCCCTACTTTCCGGCCTTGGAAAGGGCAACCGCGTCTTAGGTGGCTGGTCAGCACCTGTGGCTGGCAGTCCTGCCTGGTCCAAGTTGGCATCTACCTCCGCTAACCTCGTCAACACCACTTTGCTTGCTTCGATCGCCCCCGTTGATTCCGAGACCGAGACCTGTCCCGGATGGATCACCTGGCGTCAAAAGTTTGGCTCCCCCAATCATGACAACTGGTTTGCCGGCTACTCGATGTATTTTGCCGTAGCGGTTTTGTGGGCCTCCATCGCCAGCATTCTCACAATCTATCTCACCTCCAGCGAGCTCTACCTCAAGCCTCAAGATGCTCCTTCGCCAACGAGTTCAATCGCGAATCAGAAACTAGCTGCGGAGCATCAGGATATCGACGACCCGGACCGTGTGCCCAACGAGACCACCGCTCTCTTAGGTCAATCCTCTTCCTCTACTCCCGCCGCCGCCGCTGTCAAGAAGGCAGATCGTGTGACGTCGAGGAACTTTGCTCGCCTCGCCAACGATCAACGAGCAAAGGATGCGCTCCTGCCCAGAAAGGTGCTTTACTTTGCAACAGGCTCAGGTATCTCCGAAGTCAAATGCATCCTTAGCGGCTTTGTAATCCACGGCTACCTCGGCTTTTGGACTCTCTTCACCAAGTCGGTGGGTCTCACCCTCTCCGTCGCCTCGGGCCTCTCGCTCGGTAAGGAAGGCCCCTTCGTCCACATCGCTTCCTGCGTCGGCAACATCGTTTGCCGTATCTTTCCCAAGTACGAAAATAACGAGGGCAAGCGTCGCGAGATGCTTTCTTGCGCCTGCGCGGCTGGTGTCGCAGTCGCTTTCGGTGCTCCCGTCGGCGGCGTGCTCTTCTCGCTCGAAGAGGTGAGCTACTACTTTCCCAGCAAAGTCATGTTCCGCTCCTTTTTCTGCGCCATGGTCGCCGCTGCTACCCTTCGCGCCATCGATCCCTTCGGCACCGGCAAGATCGTCCTATTCCAGGTCACCTACGACAAGGATTGGCATTTCTACGAGATGCTCTTTTTTGTCCTCATTGGCATTTTTGGCGGCCTGTACGGTGCCTACTTTACAAAACTCAACATGTTTTGGGCCAAGAACGTCCGCGCAAAGACCTGGATGGCCCGTCATCCGATCCTCGAGGTCGTCTCCATCACCATCGTCTCCGCTGCTTTCTCCTACTTCAATGGCTACACGCGCATGGGCGGGGTCGAGCTCATCGCCGACCTGTTCAGCGAGTGTCATGAGCACGAATCGCTCGAAGGGCTCTGCGTCTCGCAACCCTCGCAGATCGGCCCGCTTGTCACTGCCATTTCGAGCGCTATGATACTCAAGGGTCTGCTCACGATCATCACGTTCGGCATCAAGCTGCCCGCTGGTATCTTCATTCCAACGCTGGCTGTGGGCGCTTGCTTCGGTCGCATCGTCGGCTTGCTCGTACAGTATGTGCAGTGGACTCATCCAGATGCTGCCTTTTTCGGCTGGTGCCCTACCTCGGACTCGGCATGCATCGTACCAGGCGTCTACGCCATGGTCGGAGCGGCAGCTGCGCTTTCCGGCGTCACCCGAACCACCGTCTCGCTCGCCGTCATCATGTTTGAGCTCACCGACACTTTGACCTACTCGGTGCCAGTCATGCTCTCCATTCTCGTAGCCAAGACGATTGCAGATGCACTCGAGCACAAGGGCATCTACGATCTGGTCATCGACTTTTCCGGATTACCCTACCTCGACAGCAAGACCGAGTACATTTGGAATGGTGTCAATGTCGCCGATGCAATGGAAACCGAGGTGGAAGTGATCAGTCTAGAGGCTTTCAACACTGTCCAGTCACTCAGCGAGAAGCTCGATCGTCTCGCGCGGGGATCGGGATACACTGACGGTGGCTTCCCAATCGTCTCGCGTGTCGCGACATCTTCTCAATCGGCAAATCCGCCAGTCTCCCCCGGCCTCTCTGCGAGTATCGGATCGTTGATGCCTGATCACAGCCCTCGCTTGCCTATTCACGACGACTTTGCATCTTCGACGGCGACGGTAGCGTATCAGATGGTGGGCTACATTGCGGCAAACGAGCTCGAGCATGCCCTAGCCCGTGCTGTCAGATCCGATCCAGACGTGAATCTGCAAACCGCACGATGCGCTTTCAAGAACTTGCCCTTTGTCAGGGCCGAGCATGAAGGCGAGGCAGGCATCCGTGACTCGGTCCTCTTCACGGCTTCTGACCCGTTCGACCTCAGTCGTTACGTCGACAAAGCGCCCATCACCGTGCAGATTCACTCGCCGCTCGAATTGGTGCATCAGTACTTCACTCGCTTGGGTGTGAGGTACCTCATCGTCGTCGACGAACGCGGTCTGTACAGGGGTGTCATTTTCAAAAAGAGCTATCTGAAGTTCTTGGCCGACATGGAGCAAGAAGGCAAGGACGGGCACTGACGCAACTTTCGAAATTCGCAGATTCAGGATATGCTACACTTTTACCCCACTTGGACCCAGGAACAAGCCTTGATCGGCATTTCCCCTTGAAGGATAGTATCTCTGTGATCTGGAGAGTAGGGGCGCCGGATGACGAAAAACTTTTCTCACGAATCTAACGAACGACATAGGAACGATAGCAACGATTTTGGACGCAGCACTTCGCGAAATTCAGAATCACTTGCAAACAGCTCTCGGAACAGCAATGAATTAAAGACTTGTCATGACTTTTCACAATTTGACACCGATTGACAGCAGACCAATTAAAGAAGCGAAGAGAGACTAGCGATGTTGAGCATAGCCCTGGTAGACGATGGCATCCACCGTCTGAAGCGCCGTCGTGCGATTGTGCGCCTTGAGAGCCGCGGAGCGCGCCGCAGCCGCAACGTGGTTGGCAGCAGACAGCTCGTCGATGTCGTCCTCCTCGTTGGCGGATGCGTTGGAGCGGTTCGACACGGCTTTGGTTCGCTTTGGCGGAGATGCGGAGGATTCGGGACGATAGTGCGGATGGCTCAGCAGCGGTAGAGCGAGCGGTTGATGTTGGGCATGATGAGAGGAAAGCGGCTCAGGTGAAGCGATCCGCAAAGCCGAAGGGAGGTTTGTACTGGTTCGACTTCCGGGGAAGGTTGATGGGGACGGTTTCGATGGTGATGTTGACGAGGCACGCGCGGGAATGGAGACGGATCCTCTGCTGGGCGACGAAGCTGACGAGTAGCACGATGCCGGTGAAGTGATGGGCGGTGGCTGCTTGCTTACTCGCAGCGGCTGGGTGAATGTGGAAGGGTACAGTGCAGAACTAGTTTGTTCTGAGCCTTGCGTTTCTTGCGTCTCAACGCTTGGAGCCCTGCTTGCGACAGGACGCATGCTATGGTGGACCGTTCCTTTTCGACTTACACGTGCCTCGCTACGGGCAGCCGAGGCGTCAGTCGAAGCCGTCTTGCTCCTCTGAATAGGTCTGCCTGCCATTGTCGAACCCCCATCGCCTTCACGCTCGTATCCGCGCCCGTCATTTGCATACTTGGCCGTCTTTGCGCGTTGCAGCTTTTGTCTCGCTCCGAGGCTCTCCTCCGTCAAGGTAGCATCGGTGCGAACTGCTACAGGAGGGCACAGGACACGAATCGATGCCGGGCTCATCACGTCCTCGGCAGGCGATTGGACGGCGTCACTAGGCGTCGAGTAGCACGCAACCAGATCACTGTAGCCTGTCGATGACTGCGCAGGGGAAGTAGCGTTGGCTAGGTTCGAATCGGCTGCGGCTGCTGCCGACGCAACAGCTTGATGCAGAAGGAGAGATTTACGAGGTGCCAGGTTGTGGTGTTTTGCCGGTCGGGTGGGAGAAGGGCTTGTGGTTTGGACGAAGGGCTGGAACACCTGTTGCTGCTGCTTGTTTGGAGGGCTGGCAAGTAGCGCTTCATGCCACGCTGCACCCGTCATCTTCTTTGCTGCCGATTGCGGTGTGACGTTCTGCTCGCGTTGATAGGCGTTCCAAGGCTGATTGGTCGACTTGACGTTGAGCACAGTTCCCGCTCGTCCGAGCTGACGAGACTTGGTGGGCGTGCCTGCTTCAATGTAGCCGTGAGACGAATGAACGTCTCGAGTGGAATAGGGCGTGTCGCTCTCGCTCATCATTGCATCCGAATGTGCTTGGTAAGGACGACCAACGAAGCTCTCCTCGTCGTCCTCTGTGGGCACACGGGCGGCATCCGCTGCAGCGGGATTGGCCATGCCAGTAATCGTCTTCCAAACACCAGAGATGCCCAGTCCGAAAGTCTTCGGCAGGAAACCGCCAGCTTCGTCGGCGTGATCTTGTTGAAGTAAAGCGCGCTTGACAGGTGTATCTGCCTCATTGGTAGGATCGATGGGATCGTATTGCTTGGAGCGAGATCGAAGGCCGAAGTTGAGAATAGCGGGTCGAAAGGGAGATTCTTTTGGCTGTGGTGGCAGTGGCTTCTTCCATCCCGGAACCACGCCATCGTTCGAAGTGGTAAGGAATGGGTCGTCCGTTCCGGTTTGGTTGTAGTTGTGGCCAAGACCGTAGTAAGTGTTTGGCTGGTATTGCGTTGTGAGGTCAATGGAGCCGAACCTCTCTTTCGTCTTCATCTCCCCGCTACCGACCGAGAGCGTGGTCGTTGGCGAATGGAGATCTTTCTCGTTGTACTCTTCATCAGCACCTGAACCGCGCAATTGATCGCGACTGAGGGCGTGTCTGATACGTCTCGCACCAGCCTTGTAGGGCGCAGCCGTGTACCTCTCGTCATCAATAGTCATGTCTTTCTCATCGGCTCCAACCCACCTACGAATTTTGGTCGCGATCCACCCGTTGCTTTGCACTCCTGTCTCATACTTTCTGCCACCTTCACCTCTTGTCTCTGGCGGCCCCGACTTGCTACCTTCACCGAGAAGGGCCAAAGAAAGGATCTTGAAAGTGCCGGGATATCTGTCGTCGATCTCTGAGCTTTTACCGCTGGCGCCGCTTTCCGAGTCGCTGCCGAACGAGCTGTCTGCTTCGCCTTGCCCGGACAGCGCTGAGCGGCTCTTCTTCGATGAAGGAGCGCTTGGGTCTTTGTAGTGGAGGTCGTGCTCGCCCGGTGCAAGCTCTGGTGGAAGGATAGGAGTCTGATCGTAACCCCACATGGTCTTGATGCGCTGCATCTCCCGCTTCTTGGCCTGACGAGAGGCTCGCTTGTCATACTGTGCGCGACGGGCGGCTTCGACACGAGAGGCGTGTTGGTATCGGCCCCACATGCGACCACCTACAGAAAATAGGAGGAAAAGACCCACGAAAACCAAGATTGGGGTCAAGTAGATGAGCTGGAAGCCTCCGCTGCCTGAATGAGCATTGCTGTGTGCTTTGTCGGTCGGCGAGGGAGTTGCACTCGTAGAAGAGCTGCTGGAGGACGAGGTCCCAGTCAAAGAGGAAGACGAAGGGAGAGGGGTGACGGATGTCGGCCTCGCCGCCGTCGTGGAGGTGAGAGATGCAGCATCTGTCGATACTGCTGAAGCTGAGATGGTGTTTGATTCGGAATCAAGGTCTGTGAGACTGGCCATGGGAGCCACGGGGACGGTGGCTGTTAAAGCTGGTGGCGTTGGGCTTGCGATAGACGCTGCGGCTGGGGTTGTCCACATTCCGTTATTGTAGGTCAGCGCTTCGAGAGCACCCTGATCCTCTATCTCTCCGGCTGTCTCATCATTGGTCTGCCTCTTGGTCACCAAAAGCGAATCCACGCTGTCGATGATAGAGCCCTGGGATGCCAAGGTAGAACCAGAGGGATCGGAAAGCGGATTGGGTCGCTCGACGTTGATACCCAGTCTTGCTTTCGTGTTTTGCTGACGCTTCCGCCAGCCTGAAGAGGCACCAGCCCACATGAAGTGCAGATTTGCCTGCTGTTCTGCAGGGACAGCGAGGTGAGATGTGTATGGGTGCCTTGCGAAAGATGGTGTGGTGATGGTGGTACGAACGGAACTGAACAGAGCGATCTGAGGCGATGATAGATTGTAAAGTGAGGCGTTGGCGTATCGAAGTTAAGACACTCTTCAGGTTCACGGACTTCTCTCGATTCTTGAAGGTACAGTAGCTTCTGTTGATAGGGTCAACGGACTCGGTTGACTCGGTGCAAATTAGGGAAAGGCCATGGCTGGGAAACACCCGACCGAAAGTAGAAGTTTGCTTTTAGCGCTTAGGCCAAGTTCACATGGGAGAGACAAGTGAGACATATACGAGTTGAAGCATTGTGGATAGCTATCCACCTGCAGGTCTTGAAAGAGCAGAATAGATCGACAATGCATAGACAGGTTGATGCTGCTGCTCGAACGTCACAAAACAGCAGCGAGGGAAAGTGATATATCTGGCAGGATTGGACAGCTGTCGAATTAGGGCAAAATCGGTAAAAGTTGATCGCGTGCCAGCCTGCGGCGGCGGTCTCAAATTCCAATTTCTTTGGCAATTTTCAGGGCCGCTTTTTTCGTATTCCATTTTCTTTTTTTCATGGTTGAACGACTTGACCTTAACGTCGCTTAGGACGGATTGTGATGAAGTCTCAACTCATGGTAACGGAACCGTAGTTTGCTTAAGACTCATATCGCATTGAGATCCTTCAGAAGCAGAGAGTGTGGTTTCAGGGTTCGGCGGATGATACATGCGCTTGAGAGTTACTTGCGACGCCTTCGCGAAACAACCGTCTCGAATCCATCTTCGTCAATGATGGGCTGCTGCGGCTCTCTTGTCGATCTCGCCTGGTCCTGTTCCAGCCCGGCTTGTGCACCTTGCCTATCCGCCTCGGTGATCCCGCCATGCTGCTGCGCCATGCTTCTCGCGTCACGCATGTCTTCGTCCTCGCTGTGCGAATCCACCTCTCCATCCTGATTGGGACCCTGTTGAAATGTGGCCTTCTTGCCCTTGAGATCCTGGTAGGCCTTTTCGAGCTCAGCTACTGCAGCTTGAGCGCGTGCGAGATCGTCGTCGGGACCGAAAATGACGCGGTGCAGGCCCACAATGCGGCCAGCGACCCAGTCTGGGGAGCCGTCTTCGAGGCGCGCTTCGTACTCGTCAATCATGTAGTGCTCGAGGACGTCTGCAAGGTCATCGAGATCGGGCTCGAATGCGGAGCCTGGGTTACCGTACTCGTCGCAAAGGTGCGATAGCAAAAAGTCGCGCTTGTCGGCGGAGTCGGGGCCGCCCCATTCTTCCGAAACGGCGAGACGCATTGCAGGCCACAGCTCAAACGTAAGCATGATGGACTTGGCGAAGAGGAGCTGCTGCGGCGTTGGCTGCTCTTCAGCCGCCGCTGCGCCGGATGTTGAGGTTGAAGCTTGGGCAGACATGACGGCGATGTCTGTACGAGAAGGAGGAAGAAGATGACAGCAGCAAGGTGGAGAAGAAGCACGGCAATCGAAAAATTTCTCGGAGCTGCGTCGTCTGTGCATTCCGACTTCCGAAATTGGGAGATTTACGGCCGAGTTGCGTCACAGTGCGAGCCTGGCTTGGCCTGGCTTGGCTTGGCTCGGCGTGTTGAAAGGGCCAAAGTGGCAGTCTGTGAGTGGTGCGTGTTGAGGTGGAGGTTTGCAGCTCAACCGACCTTGTCCTTCTCTTCGTCACCTTCGTCCTATCCTTCTTGCTCACACACCATCGCTCGCTGCGGCAGACGCAGCTGCAGTCGACACTCAGCCAGCCATGCCACGAAACATCTTGGCCGTCCCACCGAAGCGCACTCCTTCCATTTCCAGCGCACTTACCACTGCCATTCGCAACTACATCTCTGAAAACTACACCGACACCCATCCGGACGCCTTTTCCAACGATCTTCGCGAGTTTGTCCGCCTACGAGATCAGATAAACACACCAGAGGTACACGTATCCGGCATCCAGCCGCTGCTTCGCTACCATGCTCAGCTCGTCTTTTTCTCCACAAAGTTCCCTGCAAACATCAACCTCTCCTTCCCTTGGTCACTCTCTTTCCCGCCATCCCTGCCATCATGGACGACTACAATCTCGGGAGCAATGGAGGCGACAAAGTCAGCCGAGGCAGGCACCGCTTCCGGAATCTCGTATGCCACCAGCGACAGTGTGGCGCATCCTGATCTCGCATTCGAACGCGCCAACTTACTCTTCAGCCTCGCCGCGCTGTACTCGGCGCTTGGATGCGCAGAATCAAGGGCGGAGAACGAGAGCATCAAACGCGCGACTGCCTGGTTCCAGAATGCAGCCGGAGTGCTCCAGCACATCATCGACCATCTTGTCGAGCCGACACGCCATCTTTCCCCGCCATCGGCCGATCTGAATCCACGCCTGCTCAGCTGCGTGCGAGACCTCATGCTGGCACAGGCACAGGAGTGCTTCTGGCAGAAAGCGGTCATGGATCGTTTGAAGGATGCCACCATAGCGAAACTCGCCGCCAAAGTTGCAGACTACTACGCTTCCGCTCTACAAGCTGTCACCGAAGCACCTGCATCAGACGACAGTACCAAACCGGATCCAGCAGACACTGCCAAGTTGACGCTTCCTTCGGGATGGGCGAACCACCTGACAGTGAAGCGCTGGCACTTCGCAGCAGCAGCACAATACCGAAAGGCGTGCGACGATCTGGCTGCCAATCGCTACGGCGACGAGCTGGGCAGATTGCATGTCGCCGAGCAAAACGTCAAGAAGGCGCTCGATTCAGCCAAGAGGGGCGTCAGCAATGCCATCACCAGCGATCTGGAGAGTCTGCAAGCCATCCTCAAGAACAACGTTGCACGCGCTACTCGCGACAACGACCTCATCTACCTCGAGGCCGTGACACCCGCCGCGCAGCTTTCGCCCATTCAACCCGCTGCCATGGTCAAACCTGTCGTACCTGCCGAAGTGGCTCAACCGATCGCACACTTGCGCGATGCTGCCGCGGGCGGATCTCGATCAGCGTACGGCCGACCGCTGTTCGCCGAGCTGGTACCGTATGGCGTCCACCTAGCCATCAGCATCTACGACGATCGCAAAGACTCCCTCGTGCGTGACGCCATCGCCAGCAAACGCGACGAACTCGACGCCATTGCAACATCCACACTCCAAAGCCTCAACCTACCCGGCTCCCTGCAGGCTCTCGAACAGCCCATGGGGCTACCACCTTCGCTGCTACGAAAGCACGAAGAGGTGGTCGCCGAAGGAGGGCTCGAACGCCTCCAACGCATCGCACACGACGTAGCTCGGATCGCCGCTACCGATCGAGATACGCTAGCGGAGGCGTTGGCGTTAATCGAGCACGAGGAGAGGGAGGACGAGTCGGTTCGATCGTCGTTCGGCGAGCAATCCGGCTGGGCGCGGCAGAGTAGCGCCGAGGTGAACGCCGAGTTGAAGGCGCAAGCTGCCGAGTACCATGGTACGCTGATGAAGGCTGCTGCGTCGGACGACATCGTCAGGCGCAAGCTGGAGGATTGGGAAGATCTGATTGGCGTGCTCGGTGGCAACGTTGTCGGCTTGGAGGCATTCGTACCTTCCTCCAACCCGAATCTGTCTACCGGCGCGGGAGCACGAGGCTCAGACGAACAAGTCACAGCGGTGCGAGCGCTTCGCGAACAACTCGAACACCTCGACGACCTGCTCGACTCGCGCTCCGCTTGCGTCACGGAAGCCAAATCGCTCGCTGCATCCGACGACATCCGCCCGCTCGTCCTGCGCGAAGCCGCCTCGCTCTCCACCAACATCTCCGGAACCTCCGAAGTCTCTGCCGCCGACTTCGAAGAGCTGTTCGACCAACAACTGCGGAAGTACTCTCGATACACCTCCGACCTCTCCCACTCCTCCGCGCAGCAGGAAACGCTGCTCAAGAGGATCGAAGAGTGCAACGCCGCGTTTGTGAATGCACGCCGCAGCGATGCGACGATCCAGCGCAGGGAGAAGGCACTTCAGAACCTCGATTCCGCCTACGTCAAGTACCGGGAGCTGTCGAGCAATTTGGTGGAAGGGTTGGAGTTTTACAATGGCCTGGCGAAGATTCTGAGCGGATACAGGGATGGAGTCAAGGAGTGGGCGAGAGCCAGGCAGGTGGATCTGCACTGGTTGGTGCACCAGATGGGAAGGATGAGCGTCGAGCAGCAGCAGCACGAGGCACCGCAAGCGCCGCTCGCTCAGCCGCAGCAGATCCAGTCGTCGCCGGCCAGGCAGACGAGATCCAAAACACGGACTTCGCAGCAGCAACACCAGCAACAAGAGCCGCCAGCATCACCGCTGCAGCAACAGCCTCCCCCTCCTCAATGGGGCGCTATGCCGCCGGGTGCCAAGATTCAGTTTCGCGACTGAGACATGTGCCAGAGAAGATGTCACTTCGGTCCTTGCCGGTCTTCGGAAATAGAAGTTCGTTCGCTCAAGCTGACTCTTTGCTCGTCGACACGGGCGAATACGAATTACGAAAGGATTGAAATTGCAATGAAATTGTCCGATTGAGAATTGAGGTCGACAGAGAATGTGACGCCCTGACAGCGCCGAGAACAAGGTGCCACCACGACGGGTTCGGTATATCATCAGACCGCCCATGTGGGCTTCTAGAGCAGCGTTGAAGCGACCGCCACGCCCGTCAGGCCGAGAACAGCAGCTACGACACGTTGCATGTTGTGACTCTGCGCCGTACCGGAACTTGAGCTGCTGGAGCTGCTGGAACCACTCTTCGTAGCGTTTCCGATGGCCTTTGCAGTGTACTGGACATTGTTCATCCTAGCGGCGGCCTGGAAGACGCTGCCGCTTCCGACGTCGTAGAAGTCGGTCAAGACGTAGGTGGGGTAGCTGGAGCCATGCATGCTTGCGCAGTTGTTGGCGTCAGTCATGATCGAGCTCAAGCTGTTGGTGGTGTTCAACTGCGCCGTGTTGGGGACGAGCACAGTGGTTCCGAACAGGTTGAAGGACGAGTCGAGGTAGTGGTTGATGAGGTACATCAAGTTGCTGGCCTGACTGCCCGAGTTGATTCGATCGACGGTGCAGTTGAAAGGTGTAGATGTCTGGTCGTACGGGTTCTCCCAGGTGTTTTGAAAGTGGGGCAGGATGTAGGGGACCGAAGAAACGTCGGCAGAATTGTCGATAAAGACGACGAGATTTTTACCAGAGTCGATGAGCGAACCGAGCGTTGGCCACGAGTACTTTGAAAGTGCAGCTGTGCCGGGGGAGTAGGCTTTGGATGCCAAGCCGGTGGACTGGAAGGCGCTTCCAAAGGAGCTGACTGGCTGGTCGTCCGAATTGACGATGAGGATCGTGATGACTTCATTAGGGTTCGAATCGACCCACGACTTGACTTGGGAAAGGTAGTTTTCAAGTGTGCCGCCGTTTTCAAGTTGACAGCTGTAGTGTATGGAGGAAAGCGCAACAAAGCGGGTGGGAGAAAATTGCGAGAAGGGTCAGCGAGCTGCACATGCAAACAAGTGGGTTGAAAACTGTCAGGCAGGGCACTGCCGATGCAATACTTACGAAGAGTGGCAAAGGTCGATGCCGGAGCCAGAAGTGGAGTTGGAACTCTTGTGAGCTTGCACCTGGAGCAAACGGATGCCGTCGGTGAGCTGTTGAGTGACCGACTGCTCCTGATTCTTTCCAGTGGATGCGCCTTGCAGAGTGCCAACGGCGTAGCTGTTGTGAGCGCCAATGTAGGTGACGTTGGAGTAGAGACGATTGCAGAGCGAGGCGTCTCCATTGCAAACGCTTGCACGCTTCGCAAGGTCCGGGTGAGGAATTGCACCCACGAGACTGCAGGCAGCCGCAAGCGCCGCGACGACGCTCAATAGACGAGTGAAACGGAACATGATTTCGAAGAAGAAGAAAAAGACGCCGGCGTCTATGGATGAATGGCAAAAGTGAACCGGTCACTTGTAACGTGGGGATGATGACCAGCAGTATCGATCGAGAAGATGGTGGTGGTGGTCGTTGCTACTTGTTCGATCGTGGTGACCAGGTCGAAGATGAAGGCGACAAAAAAGGCAGGAGGGAGGCCGGAAGATGATATATTCCAACCGACAGAGAGTGGCGGTGCGGAGCAGTGCAGTGCTGCTGCAGTCTCTGCTTCTTTGGCCGAATCTGACCATATGCTTGCTGCCAAGAGAGACTGAGAATGCGCGCCGATTTTTCAAAAAAAAAAAAAAAAGCAGCATAAGGGTCCTGCTTGTATGTGTTGTTCTCTGCCGGTGTTGCTGTGCTGTGTTTGAAATCATTGCTGAAATTCGCCGTGCCGTTCTGCATGTTTGCCGAGGTGGAGATCTACAGTGTACATCAGCATCAACACACTGCTCTGGAGCCGAGTCTCAGCAGGCAACAAGGTTTGGGATATGCTCTAACACTCGACGAACAATGCTCAGTTCAGCAGGCGACATCACCTCGACTCAATCTGCCCAGATCTCGACACTCCCATTCATTCCTCGAGCATACATTCGAACAAACTGTTTAGAATTTGCAAACGGACGAACAAACATGGGGGAATGATGAGAAAGACAGATGTCAAGTTGCGAACACGGTCAGGGAACAAGTTGCGATGCGGGAGACGATGACCAATTGCGAATTAGGATGTTTGACGAGAAACGGGTGGTATGAGAACGAGACGGCAACTGATCGGAAGCCCGGTGAGTTGTGGACTGCTAGCGATTCAATTTCATCAAGAGCTCGTCTCGATCGCAATTTGGCGAGTCTTGGAGTGCTCCTCCTTCCTCTTGGGAACCTCGAGTCGAAGCAGACCGTCGTTGAAGCGCGCCTTGAGGCTCGAGTCGTCGCCCAGGTTGGCTGTTGGAGGCAGCGTGAACGAGCGGCTGAACGAACCGTAGACACGCTCAGACACCAGGGCGTGACCTACCGTGCCGACCTGTCCAGCTCCTGTCTGGTCCTGCTTGGCCACCTGCGTCGAAGTCTTTCCGTTGTGTTCGGCGGCGTCCTTGCCATCCGTGTGCGACTCGTTGTTGCCGCCGTTGGCATCTCCTTGGGTCGAAGCTGCGGGCTGCGACGAGTACTCGCTCTTCATATGTCCCTCCAGAGTCAGCCTGCGTCGGTCGGCGTCCACATTGATCTTGAGATCCTCCTTCTTGACGCCCGGCAGTTCAGCCGTCAGCACAAACTTGGTGTCCTCTTCGTGCAGGTCCACCTTGGGGCCAGACCAAATCCGATAGTCGCCCGCATTCACGTTGGGTCGACTGGCAGCCGCCATGGCCAACGGGTTCATCGTCATCAGCTCGCGAAGAGCCGATGAAGGGAACAGGTCAAAGTCGTCCAAAGGCGACGCGAAGAAGCTCGACGGTCGAAGAAGAGACATGTTGCTGCGTGAGGTCGAAAGTGATCGACTGTGGATCGAAGGAGCGCTTGCAAGTGTAGATGAGCGTGGACGTGAAACGGTGTTGCGAGCAATGGAAGAGATCTGCTTGCTGGGCAGTGGAAGTCGGAGCGCTTGACGCATGAAAGAATTGGATTGTAGCGAGTAAGATGGTCGCTTTGAGTCCTTAGTGATCGTGTGCTTGGTGTCAGTAGTGTTGAGCGATGGGTGATGTCGACGAGATGTGGCCGGACGGAGCTCTTCTTATACCTTTCAGTCCGTCTCTCCAAGTCACTTCTCGGGACTCAGGACAGACCACACACGACGCTCAGCAGCCAAGCCCTCCGCCGCTGACGGAGCAGAGCACAGACTTAGCCTGTCGATTTTAGCAGCCACAGCCGATTGTTTCCAGTAGCTCTACGAAGGCTCCCGAGCTTTCTCGACCCTTCGTCGCCACTCTTGAAGAGCGATACAGAACTGCGAACGATGCCGATGGTGAGAAAGTGACAGTTATTATCTGCATTCGTTGCTCGACAGCTCTCACGACGCCACACTGTTTGCAGCCATGTTTCAACCAGTCCTTTTTCTCGGTTTCCGACTAGTCGCCTCGCGTAGTTCTAGAATTTTCTACAACTTACCAGCGCTTTCCCTTCTCGTTCCCCGCAATTCTCTCTTTTTTTTTAAAGAATTATTTTCCATAACAAAACCCCACTCGGATTTTCTATCCTGATAGGATTCAGTTCGAACATGGCGACTCAGCCATCTCGACGAACCCTCTTAGATCACCCTACATGCTGGCTCGAGCGCTCTTGAGCTACTTTGAATACGCCTCCCCTGCCGCTTCATAGACGACGCTCGACCACCATGGTCAGAGGAAGCAGTACAAGCTGAACAGACAATCGACGCCCACATTCAGCGACTCATACGCAGACAGGCAAGAGCAAATCACAATGTTCTGACCGTTGATGAATATGCTTTGCGATACTGTGTACGACCAATGGTGCAAGATGAAACAGACGATGCGAGATCCCTTTAGTTGTCATACCTCACTTGGGGGGATCAGATGTCAAAGTATCCCGAGCTGTCCGTCACATCACGGCAGTGAGCACAGAATCGTTGATGAGCTGCAAACTCGCCGTGCGCCGTTGCACACGCACCGCAGAAAAGGCCACCGCATCCCGCACAGCTTCTGCGTCCTTCCAGCAGTCCGAAGCGTCTACCGCAGCTTGCGCCCATGCAGTGCGGAGAGAACGAGTCCGGCACCGCCACGGCGTCTCCCACCAGCGTCCACTGATACAGCCTGCCGTATTCGTCGCCCGTCAACACCATCTTGGGGGTCGTGGCGATGGCGGTGATCAGCGGTCGGGCTCGCGCGCTTGTGCTTGCGCTCGTGACACCTTGCGCACCTCCATCTGCGTTCAGACGGTCCTGGTGCTCGAGCACGTGTAATGGCGCGAGTCGCCATAGAGGACCCTTGGCGGCTGCTGCTTGGTGGTAGCTGCCTTCTGAAGCTAGACGCCGCTGATTGTGCGATTGCTTCACCGTCGTCGTTGAATCAGACACAGAGGGTAACGACGATGCTCGACCTTCCTTCGACGATGCTGCGTCGTGCGCTGATACGGCTTCCCATGCAATCACCCTCCCGCGGTGACCCGTAAGGAGCACGGCGAGTCGATCCACGTGGTAGTCGCGCTCGAAAAACCTCAAGCTAGATACTGGCTCCGAAATGTTGGCACTGGTTGCCAAACACGCCAACAGCTCTCCGTTGATCGACCACAATCGCACCTCCGGTCCGCTTGCCGTCGCCAGGTTGCACGTTTTTTCATCGATGACGACAAGCTGGATGCCCGAGTCGTGACCCCGCAGGGAGCGGACATACGTGCCCCTATTGAGGTCCCACACAATAGCGGTGCGATCCTTGGATCCCGTCAGCACGACGCTCCACGCCGATGAAGCCGCGACACACAGGACCGCATCGTCGTGACCCCGCAGCAAGGTGGACAGCGTCACCTCTCGCTTGGCACCGTCCACGTCCCAAATGCTTACCATGCCGTCCGAGCTGCCGGCTACGATCGAATGGGCACGAGCTTGTGCCAAACACGTGATGCGATCCGGCACCATCTGCTCCACCACCGCCAGAGGTCGCTTGGCGTCCCGCGAGCTGTACATCCGCAAGCTGCCATCGAGGTGACCCGTAGATAGCGACACTCCTGCCTTGGGTAAGATGAGGTAGTCTTTGGGAGAAGCGAAGGCGCGTTCAGGGTGGAACGGATAGATAAAGTGGACCGCGTTCTTGAGCGTGCGGATCGGCGCGATGCCTTGGACAATCAGCCTCGGATGCTCCAGCATGCCGAATCGCTCCGACGCCGAGAGCGAGACGTGAAGCCTTCGCAATCGCTGCGGATGCGGATGGCGGAAAAGCTTCGAAGGCGTCTGTCCAAAGTTGTGGATCACCTGCGCCGCCGCTTGACGCTCCAAGGCGGACTCAATGGAATCCAGATTCACGGCATCTTCATAGCTGAGCGGATGGAAGACATTTGTGCTCTCCACCGCCTCGTCTCCGCGCGATCGGGAGCCAAAAACCAGGTCGATCCAGTGATGCAGCCGCTGCGACACGTACTCGGACTCGAGCGCTTCCCTGTGCTTCAGCACGAAGAGGCGCGGGTCGTCTTTGGCCCAAGGAGGCAGCTCGACGTCATCGATGATCTCACCAGCCTGCGTTATGCCAAAATCGAAGCGGTTCGTGTTGCGCAGGAATTCTGGCAAGTAAAAGAACTCGGGAATGAGCTCGCGTACGTCGCCGCGCGATAGCTCAGACGCCGACATCCACGCCTTGCCGATTGAGCCAAACGTCCGGTCTGCCAGATCGAAGTTGCCGCCTTGCAGTGCCATCAGAAGCCGCTCGAACGGTCTGGTTCGGATCAGGAAGCCGCACACGGTCGAAGCAGTCGAATAGTGCGTGCCGTAGTGGAACGGCTCCATGTCGACTTCTTGCAGCTGCACGTAGCGGTCCTCGTACTCCTTGCGTCGGATGGGCGTCTGAGCGCCCATGGGCAGTTCGAGCTTGCGGAAAGTGGAAGGCTGTTCCAGGTCTAGCTCCTCACTGGTATAGTCTGCCAACACCCACGGAAAGCACGGGAATTGCGTCAAGTCGTTCATCGACCGCCCCGCTAGCGTGTTGAGCGCCATGAGATACGCAAAGTTGCTCATGCGACCTTCGCGCCATGCTGTCGTCATCGCTCCCCAACCAGCATTGCGACCCAGTACAGCTCCGGCAAGCCTCGAGCCAAGACCAGACGGTGATACTGCCGAAGATGATGATGAGCCACCGCTTCCTGCGCCGCGTTCCCGAATGCCCTCCCGCATCGCCTCTGCAGATGCGACGGCGGAAGGCGCGCGGATCTGCAATTCTTGATGCATCTTCTGCGCGGTGGCCGTCTCCGGACATACGAGCAGGCAGCTTTGTCCGTCCTCGAAAAAGATCTCGACAGCTGTTCGGCGATGCAGCCACGAACGGCGGTGACAGGCCTGCAACGTGGACCAGGACCACTTTCGCGTTTGCGCGTCGCCCTCGAGATCGCGCAAGAGATCGGACGGCTTGGAGGCATCGCCTGCCAATGTTGCCATCACAAGCGTGTCACGCTCCTCGGCAGGTGCTTCCCACACATTGATGAGCTCGCCATTAGGTCGCTGGAAGTAGTCGTCCATCAGGTATACGCACAACTTGCCAAGAATGAGCAGGCATCCCCTCGATTCGATGCCAACCACACGCGAGGTGTTGAAGACCGCCTCAATCACATCGCCGCGCTCGAGTGAACGTAGCACGCGACGGTACTTGTCCTCGTGGAATGTCTCGTTCGAAGCCTCTGCTGCTGTAGCGTCAGAGATTTCCACGGGGCTTGCGGACGGATCGGAGCCCGCCTTAATGGCCTCGACGAGGCTATCCGCTGTTCCGGAGGCCGTCAGCGACGGCAATGGATCTACCTCGACGCCCGTACCGTCCGCACTGCCCCAAGCATCACCGTGCAAGCCTTTCGTAGCGGGCGAATCCGAGGTCTTAGCAGGTACATGCTCGGCCAGCTGAGGCGCAACTACGTCGCTTGCACGAACTGCGGATGCGTCCAGCAGGTGCATCTTCAGACGAATGCGGTCTGGACCCTCAGTGGGATCAAGGCGCCATATGCCTCGGCTCTTCGGATTAGCGCTGTCGTCTTTGCTGGACGTAGCATCCTGCAGCAATGCCCGCTCCCGTGTGAGGCCTGCTTGCAGCCTGCGCCATTGCATTTCGGCGAACGTCTGCATCTCACGCAGGTCGTTGACGAATTTGGCTTTGCGGACGAGCTCCGCGTCAACCAGGCTGGCATGCCACGCAATCATGCGGTTCTCGGTGCTGGTCACCACCTGCTCTCGTGTGTCAGTTCGACGAAGCGAGTCATGCAGCTGTTGCAGTCGCTCCATATGGGCCGCCGTCTTGAGGGTTTCTCGAGTCTTTGAGATGCTGTTCCAAGCTGCGTCGTACACAATGGCCGACCGCTGTACTGGAGTTTCCTCTTGGATGTGATCAGCAGGTCCAACAGCTGCTGGAATCGCGTTCCTCTGCTGCGTTGCGTTGAACATGGCCATAGCGTCACCTTCCACAATGGCAGGCCGTGCCAGGGCAACGAGGTTGAAAAGCGTGAACGTCTTGATGTGGACATCGGCGGCCAATTCTTGGTCAGAGCTCAGAGCCGTGGATTCCGACACGAAAAGCAGCCGGTTGACGAGGCACTCGAAGAAGATGCGGTCTTGGTTTGCTGGGTGCAGAATCACGTCCTGGCTCTGCAAGACCTCGCTCAGTGTCTGAATGTGGCGATCCTCGTTTGCGAGACGTAGCAGCACGATACGGTTGAGGCTCATGTATAGTGTCGCTACAGCACGGCTCGACTGTCTTGCATCGCGTGGAGCAGCTTTCAGAAGAGCGCCTAGCAGATCCAGCGTGGCTCTGTACAGCTCCTCCTCCAGCTTGACCTGGCCGGACAGAACTTCGCCGGAAGCCGTCTCGATGAAGAGCGCAATGAACTCGGCGGATGTGGCTGCGCCGAGGGGATGTTCTGCGATGGACAGCCGCAGCCTCCGTGTGATCTTGACGAGAAGGTGACAGCGAAAGATGGTTTGCTGCGCCAACTCCGAGGGCGGCAGCGCCTGTTCGATGGCCGACACGATGGCTATCGAGTGCGTTGAGAGGAGCGAGTCCGTGGCGAGATCTGCCAGCAAGTCCAGCATGGAATCGGCCATCCCGCGGATTTCGTTTCGCACAGATGCTGACCGTGGCGAGTTTGGATTTCGAGGGAATTCTGATCTGCTTTTCGCCGCGGAAGCACTTTCTCCGAATGCTGCGCCTGCAGTGTCCATCGTGTTGTCCGACGAATCAGCTTGGTCGATGAAGACAAAGATGCAGTCGACCAGTCCACGAAGGATAATGGGCGAGAACAACAGCTCTTTGAATTCCTCAGATTGAACGCCATATGCGCAGAGGAGCTCTGCAGTGTCGCGCAACATCGCCCTTTCGACCGAAGCCTGAGCGGCCCGCTCCAAGGCTTTGACGTCGACATCCATCGATTGACTACGCTTGCGGGTGTGTGTGCGTCGTGGAGCTTGCAGGACACTCACTTCGAGATCATCCGAGTGCGAGGCCGAAGAGGAAGAGACTCGGTTCACTGTGGCCGTTGGCCGTGGCGGTAGCGTGCGAGACTGACCGGTGTACGATAAAGTTTGCGTCGTCGCTGAAGCCTGCATGCCTTTCTTCAAGCAGGACAGAATTGTTCGTAGGACAGGGGCACAGTGGATGGGCTTCGCTTGGCTACTGCTGCGGGGTGGAACAATGAGTTCGAACCAGGATGTTGATATCTGTGGCACGTCGTGCCCAAACAGCACTGTCCACAAGGTAGGAAGGAGCAAAGGGATGGACCAGAAGCGAGGCAAGAGCCTTTCAAGCACCTTGAAGCCTCCGGACGTGCTCAGGCGCTGAGCATAGCCAAGTTCCGGGAGCAGCAATAGTCGAGCCAGGATGCTTAAAGCTAATTCTGCGGCTCTTCGCTCGGCTCGAGGGTGGAAGAAAAGGAGGAACCATTTGACGTTGACTGCGTCGGCAAAGCGTAGAAGGTGGCTGCGACGCTCCTGGAGCATATCGGCCAAGAGCTCAAAGATATCGAGCGCTTGCTGAGTTGCCTGCGACGTGTTTGCCGAAGAGGCACCGGAAGTCGTCAAAGCAAGCGGCTCTGGGGTTCGTTCCGATCCTAGTGAACGAGTGTTTGCGAGGTTCGACGCTATGCGATGCGAGTTGAGCGTCGCTGCTCGCTGTGGCTTGGGTCTTGTCGGTTTCGAAGGCTGAATGTCCGTCGCTGCGGTCGTGCGACACAGCTGCGAAGCTAGATATGACGTTATGATGCGCACCGAGGTTTCGGAGAACGAAGAGGCGAGAGTGGCGCGAACGGCTTCCGTCAAGGCAGGCGTACAATCGGTCGGATAGAGACCGGAGCGAATTGCATGGATGGTCTTCTTGACGATCTGCATCTTGGCCACTCTTTTGATATTGAATTTCTTGTGCCTGGACGACCGGAGCAGCAAGTGAAAGTGTGCCAAATGTCGGCGTTGCAGCTCGCGGGTGGTCTGCGACCAGAGCTCAAAGTCGAGCATGACAATGCGATAAAGAAACGGGTTGATCAAGAGCGAGTCGTTCGTCGTCGAAGCACTGTCAGCATCGATACCCATCGCCTCGAAGACGACGGCAGCGACCTCGTTGTCGAACAAGCCGGCTTTGTCGCGTAGAAGGAAGCCGAGCACCTCATAGCCTTTGCATCGTTCGACGTCCTCACTCAGACGCCATGACTGCGAGATGAGCCGCACAAAGAGGAGCAGCGTCTTGGCGAGTGCGCCTGAAGTCTTGGCGTCAGAGATGAGACGTAGCAGTATGGCGCAGCCTCCTAGCTTCCAGATGACCTCGTCAAGAGGTCGAGGTACCAGCAGTGCTGGATCGCCGTAGAGTTTGGCAATGCCGAACGACGACCCGATTGCCTCGCGATTTAGAGGGACCGCCTGATTGAGAACGATGCGCGATCCCGATCGTTTGGCCGGCTGCGAAAGAGACGCTGACTGAGATGTTGCACTGCCAGCATTCGAAGCAGACCGATCAAAGGTGGCGGTGTTCGCCGCATTGATGACAAAGTACAGACGTTCCTCAGGCACAAGATCGCTTGCCCGACCAGCAATCGCCATGACAAGAGGTAGACTCGAAATCTCCTTTTCGGAAAGGACAGAGCTGCCGCTGGCGGACGTCGCTTGGGCTTGCCTACGAGCGATCTGGTCTAGTCGCAGATTGATGTTAGCGCTGGCACGATATGTCAGGAAGCGTCCGAGTGAGTCTTGCGCGTTGCCAGTGTAGCGAGGACCCAATTCGTGGAAAACGAGGGGCAAGTCGTTGGAAAGGACATCGTCGATCAGCATCGTAGGTCCAAGCGACCAGACGAGTCGGTTTGTGCGTGGTCGTGTTGAAGCATTGTGCTGCAGGCTTTGATGGGTCTCAATGTTGAAACCTGGCGGCGACCCGAGCACGGCGCGCACCGGGTTGTCACGATGAGCTGGCACCGCTGAGGACGGTGCGCCGCGACTGTGGGTCGGC
Organism: Pseudozyma hubeiensis SY62; assembly: GCF_000403515.1. Taxonomy (NCBI): domain Eukaryota; kingdom Fungi; phylum Basidiomycota; class Ustilaginomycetes; order Ustilaginales; family Ustilaginaceae; genus Pseudozyma; species Pseudozyma hubeiensis. The sequence continues at coordinate 161,232 of NW_012133789.1, read as the reverse complement.
CAAGGCGCTAGCTTCTCCTCGACCAGCTCACCGTTGACGTAGAGCCGAGCTTGAGACATATGTGCGCCACCTCGGGGACGGACATGAACAAAGGCGAGTTGGTAGCGCTGTCCGGTCACAAAGCTCGTCTTGTTGAAGCGTGTCGGAGTCGCAGAAGCGTGCAGCGCAGAGGCATAGCTGAAGTGACCCGTGCCCGGTTCGATGGCGAGTTGGACGTGGAGCGACCGTTGTGCATCAAAGAGGGTGAGGAGCTCAATTGGAATGCTTGGCTCGATACGCTCTATCGAGAATGTGGTTACGAAAGAAAACCCCCTGGAGGAAGCGAGAGGTGGGAACGGTCGTCGAAGACAGGAGAACGCCAGCGAGGCATGCCCGTGCTCGGCCATGCTGAACAGGACTGCGTTGGGTTGTTGCGAAGTGTCCGCGACTTCGAGAAGCAGATCGAGCAAGCGCTCGCGGCCCTCCTCCACCGAGGACGATGTCGTTTCGTCGAAAGGTGATGCAGGGCCGGTGGCGAGATGGAGGAGGAGACGGCGGCCGTCCTTGTCCGGGATGCCGGCCGCCGCGTAAAGATATCCCAGGACACTGGCGAGAAGATCGCGATGCTGCCACTCGGAATCTGTCGTGGACGGATGGCCCTCCGCTGTGTCTTGAGAGCTCCGCGACGGCGCATTGTATTGTCTCAGTGTCGAGATGGAGATGGATGAAGGTATCGAGATACCGGCATCGACCGAGTCGGCTGGCATAATGGCGTCGAGTAAAAGACCGGTCACGCCCGTGTCGGCAAGCGCGGCCTGGTTCCGCCGATTGGAGGCCACGAGGTGCATGAGGGTGTGCAGCACGAGGCGCAATCCAATTGAGTCGAACGAATCAGCTTCGCCGCCTTGAGATCTGTGCGGTAATCTGCTCAGAAGCAATTGCAGCGAGATGCGAATCGCGTGAGGAAAGACGAGGCCTGGCACGGGTGTCCATTGGTCTCCGACCCTGGCCTGCGCAAGCTTGTCCTGGGACGCAGCTGACGTGTCTGCTTGGTCAGATTGATCTGCCAGGTATCGGCGCGTTGAGACGATGCGGCCAGCGTAAGTGGGGACGTCGGCTAAAGCTAGGCCAAAGAGCGAGCCGAAAACGTGGTCGAGAGGGACGGCGTCCTTAGCGGCGATATCGATGGCGTCCAAAAGGGCCTGCCATCCCACGCTCTGCTCGAAGGTTTTGATGTTGAGGGGGTGCTGAACGAGCGACGCCGAAAGGATGGACAAGGCGAGCTTGAAGATCTCGATCTGTAGTGCCGCATGATCGGATGAGTCCGATGGACTCGGCGGACTGTCGAGGGCGGAGATGAGCTGCACAACGACCAAGAAGCCACCTGCTTGGCGAAAATCGTCGCGGTAGCAATGAGCGCGAGCCGATGCCGAAGTCGAGATGCCCTCGATGAGCATGCGATGAAGGTGTCCGCCAAGGTGCAGCTTGGTCTGCAAATCGGATGCGGGACACCTGTGTAATGCTTCGAGGACCGCGAGCAGCTCATCGCGTTGGAGCGATCTGGACGAGGTGTCGTGGAAAGGATCGGAAGCGTCGTCATTCCGAGCTTGTTGCCAGGCTGCTGAGCCGGACGATGGCATGGCAGGACTGTTGGCATTTGCGCTGCTCAATGGACTGCCGATGGAAGATTCGGGCAAGGGCGACGGGGGTGGGGCCAAGCTTGGAGAGCCATTCGCATGCTGCTCTTGAACTGATGCCGCTGTCGTTGCTGACCTTGGATCAGTTCGGTTGCTACTCTCAACGTCTTGCTTGGGATCCACTTTGAGATCGGGAGAGGCGGTCTCGGGAGCTGTGATATCTTTCGAATGCAGATTCGAGGCTGCGTCGAGGTCTCTGTATTCGTCACCGAGTACGGTTGCTTGAACATGCGCGTCCAGAGTCGAGGCTTGCGATCCTTCAGATGAAGATAAGGCTATACGATGTTCTTGTTGCGTTCCCTGGCTGTCCGTCATCATGGGAGGCTCAGCTTAAACGAGACGAACTTTTCCGAATCGCATGCGTCATGTCCGTACGTATCCGAGCGCCAGCTTCCCATGTGGGTTGGTTATCGTCGACAATCCTGGCGGCGCACGAGGGTGTTGCTTTGTCTATTACAGAGGGTCGCGAGGGAGAAGCCAAGAGCTCTTCGCCACTGAGCTACGCACTCGTCTCTGTGGGTTGTTCCGACGGTGACGGTGAATGGTCGGGTTGGGTTTGTGGCTCGACCGAACTGGCAAATGTGATCTTAAGCAGGTGAGGTATCGAGCCCCCAGCGTAATGGATGCAGTCGGCAGGGTCCAATACCAAAAGTAACACTTTCGGCACCGTTCCGAGAGACGCTGGAAGCAAAAAGTGCTTTGCTGTCGGCGGTACAATTTCACCACTCAGGGCCTTGGCCCATGCATTTCGCTTTTTTGCGGCAAATTGACCGGCACCCACCAAAATGTAACGATAGAGTGTAGTACATCAGTGAATGAACAGGACTTAAACACCTTTGTCGTCCTCACATTGACGACTCGCAAACGCTGATCTCAAAGGCCGTTAGAAAGCACGCAAGATCAAACCAAATCAACCTTGCACAGATACATTGAAGGATGACTAGAATTGAGACCGTTGAGACCGTGAAATAGAGAATCAGATGCAGTGTCCTGGGTTTTGGCTGAAGCTGATACCGCATCATCACTGGTAGCCATTCCAGCCATTCTGCGCATGATAGCCCGAATTGGGCTGCGAGCCATGAGCGGAGGCGTAGGGGTTGCCTCCACTTGAGGGCGGCCCACGAGGGTCCTGTTGTTGCTGCTGGCGAGGCTGTGCGCCTGTGTACTGTCCCTGCGATGTGTATGCTGGCGCTTGCTGAGCGTGAGGGTGTCCGTACCCACCGCTTGGTTGGTATGGGTAATCCGCCGAAGCTTGACGCGATGGAGGAGCGCCCATGTAGCGCTGTGGCTGCTGCATGTGCGGTGGTGAAGCCGTGTAGCCGCCTGCGCCGAATTGTGTCGCTGTAGGCGCGATCACTGTGCCTGGCGAGATTTGCTGCGCTGCGCCAGCCGATGCCATGTGTCCGGGAGCAGCGTTGCTCCTTGCAAGACCTTCGCCATAGGCGACATGCGAGCCGGGAGAGCCGTATCCGCCTTGGGAAGCCGGGGTATGAGTGCCGTACAGCATGTTGCCGTACGAGCCCAGACTTGTCTGACTTCCCTGAGCGCTGTGGTTGATCCCCATGTGTGGCGCGTATGCTCCGCCGCCCTGGTTGTACGGGTCGACGTAGCCGGCTTGCTGAGCGACGCCCGACTCCAGTCCTGGCGTCGTTGCTGCCGAGTAGCCATGGTAGTGTCCATGCGCACCCGCTCCCGCCTCGGGCGACGCCTTGCCACCGTAGGTGGTGCCGGCTAGCGTGCCATCCAGCGACTCGTTGTACAGGCTGTTCTGACGCTTTTCAAGCAGATTGTCGCGGCTGTCGCGCGCCGCCACGTTGGACATCTCGAACTCTTCACCGCCGTGCATAGGTGCGCCTGCCATGTAGTTGGCGTATTGGTCCTTGAAGTAGTCGCCGCGTGGGCCGCCGGTCATGCTTCCAGGAGTGGTGACGCCGACGCCCGCCATCGACATACCGCCGAGCGTGGTGCCAGACATGACCGAGCGTGAGTCCGAGTCCTTGGAGGGATCGTACTCCAGCTGGTCCTCTTCGATGGCCGCGATCTTGAGTCCACCTGCCACTTGCTCGGTCTCGACCTTTCGTCCGTCGACCACGGCCACACCTGTGTCGAGACGTCCCTTGTACACTTGCGGTAGCAGGTGCTTGACCTTTGCGTGCACCATGGGCGTGAAAAGCTTCGAGTGAAGCGTCGGGTGTCCAAAGCGGCGCTGCAAACGGTTGTGACGCGCATCTCCGCCGTGGATTTTGGAAGCGGCGATCTCGGCTTCGTTGGGAATGTACCAGTCGAAGCGACTGTCAAAAGTGCGACGGCAGTAGATCTTGAAGGCGATGAGCATCAGAACGGGTGGCAGCGCAGCGATGGCCTGGTAGTAGTTGAGCGTATCGAGCACGACGGCAAGGATGAGGATGACCTGCATGAAGCCGATGCACACCAGCAGGCGGTTGATGGCGGGTCGCCACAGCATGCCGCCCGTCTCGTGCTTGGTGACAAACACGTACATGAGCTGATACTTGTAGATGAACGAGTTGGCCCAGAACACGACGGCTGAAAAGACAACGACCAGGGGGGCCAGCGGCGCATAGATCATGGCCACAGCCGCCATGAAGAGGAAGTTGGCATAGTACATCCAGTAGTCGAACACGGGTGGCTTGGTGTACTCGCGCACATCGCGTGGCGTGCGTCCGAAGAAGACTTTCTGGATCCAGACCAGCATGAGCTTGATGACCTGAGCCAGGTCAAACACGGCCAGGTATCCTCGGAGAGGCAGCCAGGTCAGCCAATAGTTGGACTGATTGAGATACTGCTGCTTGGCGGCGTAAGCAGCGTTGCGACCGAGCGACTCGATGATGGAGACCGCGCTTTTGTGGTTGATGTCCCGCACAAGCTGCGACACGAGCGAAAGGACGACGCCGATCAGCGAGAAGAAGACAAATTGCGAGATAACCAGGAAGCCAAAGTACTGGCCTACGAGAAGGCGGTCGAGGCGGTACCGCGTCTGCACACCTCGATACTTTGCGATCCTGCGCATGGCGAGGGGGAAGAAGAAGGAGGCGATACCCATGATGATGGGAGCGCCCAGACCCGAGACGGCCGCAAAGGTGAAGGAGCTCGAACTCTGCCAACCCTTGAGCCAGCCGAGCCACGAGATGCTGGTAAGGCCGGCCATGTTGGAGATCAGCGATACGGCGATAAGCGGGAAGATGTTCATGAAGAAGAGGACGAGGAGCATGAGGAAACCGAGGAAGCTCGACTTGGCGCGGCTGGCACGAGACTTGGTGAGGTTCTGCCAAATGATGCCGGTAGGAGGCGGCGCGAGGGTGATACGCATGCCGCCTGGCTTCTTGTGCTGGAGCACCTTGGCTGCTGCATGTGCGTAAGGAACGGCAGCGAGCGAAGCAAAGCCGTACATCTCGGGCTGCTTTTGCTGGATGGTCTCGCGTTGATGCATGACGGCGGCCTCAACGCGGTTGATCTGTGCGGTGAGGTAGTCGATGGCGTCGACTCTTTCGCCGCCGATGCCCATGAAGCCGCCGACGGTCTTGGTAGGGCGCTTGGAGGGCAACTGATTCGGATTTTTGAGGTACTTGGCGAGGACGTGTTCGAGCTCGCGTACCAGGTCGTTGTGCTTTTCGATAAGGTCGGGCAGAACGCCTGCGCGACGACCGATGTGGACCTCTGTGGTGGGGTAGGGCATCTTGAGCTCGGACAGCACCGCGCCGAGGGCGTTATCGGCCTGATAGCGCTTGGTGACGTCGGTGATCATGAGGGTTCGAGCATGGAAGCTGGTCTGGTACTCTTCGGAGCGGAAGTAAGCCCATCGAAGACGAACCATTTCGCGGTAGTGGAACCAGATGAAGGAGAGCGCGACGATGGTACCGACGTAGCTCATGCCAACGTGCGCCCACATGTAGCTGCCGTGGACGTTGGACATGTTGAGGTAGTTGAGCTTGTTCGAGACGAGGTTAGAACCGCCGTTGCGCACATTGTATGCGATGTCGACGGGCATGAGCACCACGGACATGAGCACGGCGAGCGCGGTGAGCATCCATCGCATCATGCGAATGAAGCGAAGGAAGGTGACACCATCGAGGCCGATAAGGGGCAAGAGGTCGTGCTCCTTGTACTTGATAATGGGAGGGAGCCAGCCGAAGAAGCCTTCGGACGCTTTTGGCGGCGCTTTGCCTTCCTCTGCATACTTGTACTTGGGAGCATAGACGATTTTGTTGTTGGGACGAAGAATTTGGAAGGCAATGAGGGTGAAGAGAGCGAGGGCGACAAAGGCGACGATGGTGATGGCGACCTTCTTGGGTTCGGTGCTACCGTTGGCGTTGAGCTGCTCGATGAGCGCCGAGGGCACGGGGCCATTGCTTTGCTCCGCCCTAGATGCCAGGTGGTGTAGAATGTGCGACATGGTGGTGGGGTGGGCCGACGAGCCACAAGCGCCTCGCCTCAACAAAGACGATGAGCTCCAGTCAAGACTATTGCAAAGCGACGATGATGGGGGCGCCAGATAAGGATTGGTGATGGTCGTGGTGGTCGTCGTATAGGCGGTGGAGGTAGATCGCACACCCGCTGGTACGAGAGCAATGAAACTCGTGTGACGTGTGAGCGCGAAGTGGCACGTTACGCTAGCAAGGCCGAATCAGGAAGTCGAAGATCGAGTTGGGAGACCTGCTCGCCAGCTGTTGGTGACAGTGCGCTTTGCGCAGGAGATGAAACGATCGACGTGAGCCGCGACGACGCGTAGAGAATCAGCTGATCTATGTCTAAGGGTCAAGTGGCCAAGACAACCGAAGGTTTTGGTAGTCGAGGTATAGATACAAGTGCCCCGGCCCAGCAATCTACACAAGAGCGGTGACGAACGGAAGGTAGATGGCAAAGGAGTTGGAGGTTGGTGAGGAGGTAAGGAGGTGGTGATGATAGGGTTAGAAGCAGAGATGAGCGGTTTTGCGTCAGACCACCAAGAAGGTGCGAAACAAAGGAGCGCGTACGCTTTTCTCCTAACCTAATCCTGGGAAATTCGCAAGTGTACTTCGTGGCTTTGTACGCGAACACACGACCGAAAAAGATGGAAAAGTTGGATAAAGTTTCAATTAGAGCGTGTGTGCGTTTCAGCCACGCTGGAAATGCGAGCTATCATCGGCACACTCTGCGACTCTTGCAGCTCCGCAGTCCGGGGCGCATCGCAACGTCAGTCTCGGTCACTGCCACGACAAGTATTTTTATAGTTTCTTTTTAAAATATTTTTCCCTCCGACAGTTGGATCCCCTTTTCCCCCCTTTCTCATCGAAGTATGTTCAATCCAATCATGGAAGCCGAAGGATGGTTGGTTCACTGCCAATTCTGGCAGCCCGGGCCCGCCTGCTTCCCTCTTTACATTCTCTGCGCTACATCCAAGCAGTCAGATCACGTTCGGCATCGTCGATGACCACTCTTGCAGAAATCCGAGCACGAAATTCGAATGACGAGATAAGTGGGATGGTCACCGCAGAAGTCGCAACTGCACGGCTGGTTGGTTGGTCGTCGCGAGGTCTTGTGTTTGAGCCACACGATCGCGGTCCTTGTCAGTAGTGATTGCGAGCGCAATCGTGGTTTGCAGATCGGATCGTCCGTGCTCTCAAGAAGGTTCAAGAGCCAAGTCGCCGAAGGTGTGATGTCAGAAGTGACCGTTCCAACCGCCGATTGGTCGCGTTGTGAAAACGAGTCCATTATTATACCATGGCGTCAAATGACGGCGGCTCGCTCCACTGCCTGTCAGCCTCGGCAAAAAGATCAGCGAGACGAAGCTTTTTTTGGCAATCCTTCTGATCAGATTTTAAGGTACGCATGGTTGGTCTCGCTAGACCGCTGTCGCTGCTCGAACCTTTCGGCCTTCTCCATATGTGGGCAGCTTTCGTCTTCCCCATCCCTGCCATGATGCCGATAGGAACGATGGCACCAGAAAGAGGCGCGAGATGTGGACCTCCGATGGCGTAGGCATCGCCCGAGCAAAGCGCTCAAGGGTCAAGGGAGAGCAGAAAATGAGGGGCCGAACCCCTTTTCTGTACGCAGCTGCAGAAAACCCCCTTCGGTCTCGTATCTATTCATTTTTTGAGTTTTATTTTTTCGTTTCGTACAGCGTAGTGACACGAAACGGTCCATCAACCACCTTCTCAATCCTTTCTTGCTCGCTGTGATGTTGGAAAAACAGGTGTCGGGTGCCTCTCACCTTGACGGAGAGACTTGTACAGCTCATCCGCGGGAGAGAGAAATCGAAGATTGACCTACACAAGAGCCACGTTACCTTGGATACGAATGATATGGTACAAATGGGCGATGACGGCAACGTGGCTGTGCCGTTCAGCTGTGGCAGCCGCCGAAATTCTTATTCATACAGCGTCGCTGCATCTCCGAGGCTGATTTCAGCTCGATTTCCACGCACAAAGGGCTCATCGTGCTGCGTTGTGCCGCGCCGCGTACTGTTTTGGCTTCCAGGTCTGTGGAAGCGAAGGCGATCGCACATCTCATCTTAAAATTGTTATCTTTATTTCTCGGACTTCATTTTGTTAGGTTGTGTCTTTCTACGGTCTTGGTTGATAAAATGTCGTCCGGTACAACGACGATCACAACTGAGACGCGCGCTGGTCCTGCCCTGCAAGGCACTTTGTCGGCCTTCCTCGCTTACGCGCTGAGTCGAGGTAGAAAGCAAGGGCGAAGGTTTGGGCGAATCCGACCCTCTTCTGCCCAGAGTTGTCGACATTTCCATCACCACCACACTCCATCATCTCATCCACTGCATCCGCAGCCACATCCGCATATTCTTTCATACGTCAAGGCATCCCTCTTCGCTTCTTCACACCAACACACACCTCCCACCAAACAGACACACGCGTCATCTGCACAATATGGTCAGCATCTCTCGACTCCCTGATTCCCGCGCACACCGTTTCGCTCCACGGCCACCTTGCATTGCGATCCCTGCCAGTGCCTCTGCAATCCACCTGCCGGTGCTTCCGCTCGTCCCAGTCACTGTCTCGAGAAGCGCTGTGAGATGATGTCGCTCTCGTCTTGCAAAGTCATCTTGACGTTCAGACTTACCATCCGCGCGCCGATCGACCACGTCAGAGACGCTCCCGGAGAGTGATCCCGTTTCCGCATCGCGAATGCTTGCATCCGTTCCGTCCCGTCGCTGCTCGATTCACGGCAGTCCAGTCAGCCCTCTGATTGCAGCAGGCAGTCCGTGGCTCACGTTGCAACGGTCAAGTGGCTACTTTAGCTTTGCGCCAGATTAATGGGTCATCCGCAGTACCCAGCGCGAAAGCGCACCGCGGCAACGGCGAAAGAGCATAGCGGGCGGACACAAAAGTCGCAATGCTTGTGTGGCCAGGCAAGCTCGACGAACAGAGCGAAAGCGAAATGCGGTCGGCTTCGTCGCCCCTCGTTGTTGCCGAATCGTGAACGATAGCGCTGGAGATATCCCCCTTTCGGAACAACGCATTCTGACCAAACTTGCCACCCTCACCTTCCAATCTCTCTCGATTCTCGCCCAATAATGATGCTGTCGCCCATGTTGGTCCTTGCACCGCGGTCCTCATGGATGTTGCCTCCGACTTTGCGTTGCACACTCGTCGATACAACTTGTCCGCGTGCAAACCTTCCCATCACTGGTGCTGCACTGCTGCTCGCTTCGATCGACCCCGTCTCGACATGAACGCGCTTTGCACCAATATCGCCATCTTTGCACTTATAACGCTCGCATCCTTGTTGCATGGCTGTTCGCTCCACAGTCCATGAACATTGACAAGCGTAAGTGATCGGCAAACAGGGCCGATGCTCCTCCCTCCGGCTCCTACGCAAACGCCGCCAGCTTGTTGGTCCGCGATGGCCCGCGTCTCGCACATAGCCACTTTACGGGACGAGCCTCCGAGCAACGAGCTTCGTACTCGGCAGCACGACACACGCTGTTAGCATCGCGAACGACGCCAAGTCGCCAATCGTAGAGCCGAGGGAGAAAGCATGTAGGCGCGGAACTGCAGGCCAAGACAGTGTGCAACCGAGGCTGACGACGAAATTACGACCACATGCTGGATACGCACGTATTGCTTGCCGTTTCCCCTTCGCTTTGTGCAAACAACTCGAACGGCGATTGCGAACGAACTTGATGATGCATCTCGCAATTCGTTCACCGCGCATCGCCCATTGTGCCATCGCCCTTCTATCTGCTCTCTTGACCCCATTTTATCTCCTCTACAGCCCTCGACCAGATCATGGCCGATCGTCCCAAGAAGGGAGGCGCCGGCCGTACCAGCCAGCGCGGTCGTCGTGCAGGCCGTGGCGCCCGTCCCAGCGCCAAGTCCGCCGCCGTCGGCGGCAACGCTCAGAACGCTGCCGTGATCGCAGCTTCGAACCGCAACAAGCCTCCCGTCGTCATCCCCGGCCGAGGCGGTGGCGGCGGCAGCAAGATCATCCTCAGCAACTTGCCTCTCGATGTCACCGAGGCTCAAGTCAAGGTTCGTATTTGTTGGCACTATCGACATGCCGCCGTTGGGTAGCGCGACCGTTTCGAAGGACACGATCTTTAACCTCGCTCTCAATCCGGTCACGCCGTCTCGTGTCATTTGCTTCCGACGACCCACAGGAACTTTTTGCCACCACGATCGGACCACTTCGCAAGGTCGCCATGAGCTACCGAGCCAACGGTCAGTCGACCGGTGTTTGCACCGTTGAATTTTCGCGTGCTGACGACGCTGGTCGAGCATACACCCAGTACAACAACCGCTTGATCGATGGAAGTGAGTATCAGCCCCGGCAAATAAGCCAACCACGCACACCACTCGTGATCATTCGCTCATCTTCTCAACACGTTTGACACTTCTGCTGCCTCGCTGTGTTGCTACACCTACAGAGAAGCCGCTCAAGGTCGAAGTCGTTGTCGACCCCGCCAAGGTGTCTGCTGCTTCTGCTGCCGCTCCCAAGGGGCCCAAGGGAGCCGCTGCTGCCGGTGCAGCCAAGGGCAAGGGCGGCCGTGCCGCTGCCGGCGCTTCGACCCGTGGTCGTGGCCGTGCGCGTGGCGCCAAACGCGAGGCGCGACCCAAGAAGACGGTCGAGGACCTCGACGCCGAGATGGAGGACTACAACAAGCAGGCCACCACCGACGCCGCCCCTGCCGCCTAAACGGCATTCCCTGGCATTGATTCCGTTACCACCTACATCTGCTCCACATTTCCTGTATTTCTCGGTCGAGTCAATGAAGAATGCCTCGACGTTTCCGTGCCGCTCCGCCTCTCACATCCTTCCAGAACTTGTTTGTGGGAGTGGCATCACGGCGTAGTGAGCCTGAGGATTGGAGCTCTAACACACGTGGGGAAAGCGTCCGACGCGTCCTTCCTTCGCGTCTGCGTCCTCTTTCTTGAAAAAGAGCAACACTTCTCAGCACGCGGCTGGAATCTTCGGTTTAATCTACGCGTCACGAACTGAGCACGCTTACCCTTTCAAGCAGGGGCGCGCCACGACCCTGCACTGCACGTCTCCACTTTCTTAAATTTTTCGCCACGCAAGGCCAACGGATCATGCTGCCGGTCCTCGTCGGAAGGCACGAGACCGTCTTCTCTTCATGGCTGAGTGACCCGTCTTCTCTATCCTTTCCCTTCTCAAACAGCATCTATGCCTATCTCCATTCCTCCCATAAGAAAGCACAGCAGCCCAACGAAGTTCTACAAATCGTCTCCATCAGCTGCAGGTCCAGCCCTGATCAAGATCGACATTCTGAGGATAAAGGACTCGGACAAACAGCACCTAGCCCTCTGCGCAGCAGAAACTGTCCGAAACAGCCTCTATTGCTATCCCATATCCGACCAGTCAACCTCGGACATCTTTGCATGCGATATCAATCGGCACCTTTGTAGCAACGTAACTCGATATGGCCAGTACCTCTTCAGCCCCGCTTCCAGCGACCATTAGACCTGTGCCCGCCGATCTCTTCGGCGGTGTGCAATACTTCATCAACAACGACGTTGATGAGACCACTCAACAAGAAGTAAGCAGCCCCCGCCGTGGCTTTCGATCCGTCCGCGCTGTAATTGAGCCCATCTTTTGCTGGCTTACTGATCCGTTCGTACATATGCTCATTCCAGATCCGTACCCTGCTCTCGCAGGGTGGAGCACGCCAACACGACGAGCACTCCATACCAAGCAGCAGTCAAGCAGACGATGGCAATGTCCGCTTTCGATTGGATACAGTCACCCACGTCCTTGCTCTCAGCGTCGACTTTGCCGAGTACCCGCAATGCAGAGAGCCTACGCAACCGGAGCAGTCCCCGACACCCAGAGGTCCCCTCGTCGTTACAGTGAGTACCTTCGTCGGATACTCCGCATCATGATAACAGCATTGACACTGACACAGCGGACCATCCGTCGCGCCCTTCCGATCTTTCCCTCACGCCGTCCTCGTCCCTTTTCGGCACACCCATCACGCTTTCACATCAATTCTGCGATCTCGGACCTCGCGCGACCCTTTATCGATCCGACAGCCACAATGGGTTCGCCGAAGTGCTCAGCTGGGCGTGCGTCTCAAAGAGGATCGATTCTCTTGCCGAAGCGATATGATCTTTTCGGGCCTCACCGTGACCGCCTCGAAATCCGAGCTCGCCAAAGCCGACCGAGACCTGATCAGCAGCATCGTCTCCAACTACGGCGGCCTCTGGCGCGAAGACCACTTTTCCGACGTCAACGTCTTTCTCACCACTTCCATCTCCAGTACGAAGCTCAACAAGATCGTCAATGCTCCAGGCAAGCACACCATCTGCGCAGCGCCGCAGTGGATCAGCGATTCGTGGCGCTTACAGAAGCTGCTACCCTTGGACTCGTATCAGTTCCTTCCCGGCCAGGACAAGCCGCCGCCTTGCTTTGCCGGTCGCACCGCCAGTGGATCGCCACTGAGCTCACCCAGGAAGGATCGTGTAGCCATGAGCCTAGTCGGAGACAGCAACCGGCCCTCCATCTTTGACGTACCAAGCAAGTCGAATGGCGCGGATCGGGAAAAGAACGTCTTTCGCGGCAAAAGCGTGCTGCTGGCTCGTGATGTCTGTCGAGCAAGCGAGCAGCAGCTTCGATCTTTGGAGCATTTCATCCGGCTCTCGGGCGGCACTTCCCGGCGGGCACCCAACGACTTGAACGGCATCGCGCAAGCGGTCCGCAACTCGGATTTCGTCGTGTGCCGATATCGAGAGGTGCAAGAATTCCGCGAAGCCATTCGACAGACCAAGCAGGTGGGTAACCTGACCTGGCTGATCTGGGTCGTATCCAACGACACGCTCAGCGACCCTAGGGAAGAACCTCTGCATTTCCCCGTACCTCGGCAAGGTATTGACGAGTTCAAGCAGGCCAGCATCACCATCTCGGGCTACCGCGGCACCACTCGCCAATATCTTACCAAGATGATCAAACTCATGGGTGCCAACTTCTCAGGCGCATTGAGTGCCCGCACGACCATCTGCGTTGCAGCCAATCTCGACAGCGAAAAGACGCAAAAGGCCAAGGAATGGAAGGTGCCCATCGTCAACCACAAGTATATCGTCGACTCGTTCCTCGCCTGGGCGCCCGTGGAACGGGCAAAGCTCAAGTACATTGATTTTCCGGAAGGCGTAGATTACAACGTAGATGTGGGAGATACCAGGGTCACGGACGAGAGCTTGGGTCCGTGGATTGATGATGCTTTGAACAAGGACGAGCCGGCCGACATGCCAACGAGCGATCCCGCTACGCCGATGGCGGCCTATGCAGCGTCTGAGCCGTCGACGGTCGCACAACCCACACGTCCCGTTGAACGAGAAGCACAGCCGACGAGCGATCTGCCGGAGCCTGTCGCGGTGCAGGCAGACACGACCGGTACAGAGCTGATGACGTCGCCACCAGCAACACCATCGCTGCTGCGAGACGGCGATCGCTCGCGCTTCGACGGCTCCACTACGCTGGACACTTCCTCCGAGATGCCTAGCTCGCCCTGTCCTTCTCAGTATGCGAATGAAAATGTCGCTACAAGTCCACGCAAGAATCCGCTCTCGCAGCGAGGCACCAAACGAAGTCGGATCATGATTCTGCAACACAGCCTCCATCAGCCTACAAGCGAGCATCTCGAAGCGAGGGCGGTAGAGGACGAACTGGCGCACGCGAAAAAGTCGAGGAGGTCTACGTCTCCGCCGCCGACCCAGCGACGTGACTCGACCACATCGCCTAGCGATGACGAGGACACGCGCAGCGATGCGCCCCTGCGTGTTGCCACGACCAACTACAAGCTCAAGAAGGGCGACGAAGCCAAACTCAAAGCGCTCGGTATCGAGCTGGTGGACGACATCGAGCAGGCTCACGTCCTGGTGTCACCGAAACTGTCGCGTTCACCAAAGATGCTCTACGCGATTGCTTCCGGTAGCGTTGCGATTGTCTCGCCGGAATGGCTGCAAGCATGTCTCAAAACGAAGGAGTGTCTTGCAGTCGAGCAGTGTCACGAGCTGATCGATCAGGAAGGTGAGAAGACGTACGGCATCGTACTCGCCGAAGTACTGCAGCGTCGTCGCGACGAGTATCCTCGTGGGATCTACCACGGGCACAAGTTCTGGTTGGGTCGTGGGGTGGATGAAAACGGGTCTTTCTCGACGCTGATCCATGCCGCAGGGGGAGAGGTGTTGAGCGTACCGTTTGAGGAGGACAAGTTGTTGGGCGAGCCGGAAAGGTATCATTTGATCGTGGATGAGGAGCATACCATCGAGTGGCGTCATCTGGTTGGTTTGCCGACCAGCGAGGGCGAGCCAATTAGGTTGTATAGGAAGCAGTTGATCACGGATGGCATTTTCGAGCAGCAGACGAGGTGGGAGGCGCATCAGGTGGATGTGGATGTTGTCAGCAAGGTTACACCGATCAAGCGGAGGGGTGGGGTGGCAGTGAAGCGGGCGGGAGGTCGATGAGGAGGTGCAGGTGGGACGAGCGACTTTCAATATCGCTTTTCACCGTTCCATGTTGTTCAGACACAAACAAAGATCTTTAATGCAACGTCGAAGTGTGTCTGTCGAGCCGCTCTTGGATTCGTCCATCTGCGAACTTCGGAACTACAAGTTGCTCTTGAGAAAGTCAAGGTAATCGCTCGTAGCGGTATCAAAGTAGTCGCCTGTGTAGATGTCAAAGTGACCCATGTGCTCGTAGTGTTTGATGGTGGATTTGGGTGCGTTCCTTGCGTAGGTGAGGGAGGGAGCTGGAGGGGCGACGGAGTCTTTGCCGCAGATGGCGAAGAGGATTGGGCAAGTGACGGAGGAAGTACTCCAGCCTGGGTTGTAGAGGGCGATGTGGAGGGCGAATCTGGCGGCTACGTAGTCGGGGAAGGTTGGTTGGAGGTGGGGAGGTACGAGTTGACGGTACTGGTGGACGTCGGGGGCGTTCATGAGTGCGGCTGTGGGAGAATGAGCACCAGAAAAAGTCAGTGTGAGGTTTCGCAAAACCGCCGTGGACGGGTGGGGAGCACATACTTTCACTTGGCTGACCAGCCAATTTGACTGTAACGATCTGGTCCTTGCTCGAGAACAACATATCTCTCACTCCCAGCACTGCCAGCTTCAACAGCGGCACCAACCCCACCGTCTGCGACGAATACAATCCCGACGTAAAGGGACATTGACTAATGACCGCCTTGACCCTCTTATCCTTCGCTGCGACCGAGATGACGTGTCCTCCACCGAAACTACTCCCGAAGATGCCGATCCTCTCGCTATCCACATCCTCGAGCTTCGCAGTGTAGTCCAACGCCGCATCCCAGTCCTGCAGCTGGAGGTTGATGTCGAGCAACTGACGCGGCTGACCACCGCTTTGGCCGAAATGTCGGTAGTCAAAGACGACGCAGACGATGCCGAGCGAGACGAAGCGTGAAGCGTAGCGGTCGAGACCCATTTCTTTGATCGCTCCTAGACCGTGACCGAGGACCATCGCTGGGTACTTTGACGCTGAGGAGCTCGATGTGCAGCGTAGCGGTGCGCTGGTGGGCCGATACACCCAGGCTGCGCACAGTTCACCGCCAGAGGCGAACTCGACGTCTTCACGACGAAAGTCGGATGTTGAGGCTTCGGTCGTCATCTCTGCCAGTTGATTCGAGGACGACTATGATGAACAACCGAGAAGGCAGGATGTTGGTGGACCGGAATGAAGGACTACCCAACGGAAGAAGTTCTGAGACCTGCAATGGTGCAAGACCGTTCTCGTGAAAAAGCGGCTTCTAGGAATTTCGCACTCCGCACTGATGGTCCCTACAGACGGCTTGGCATGCAGCCTTAATCGCCGGTCGGAAAGGGCCGAGGAGTCTATAGTCATGCCTCAACTCGCTTGAATGGTTGCTCTGCCACAAGATTCGTGCACAGTCTTCATCTTGCCTTCAAGCTTTACCAGGCAGCGATTTCGTGGCAACAATGAGACATGAAACGAACACAGGTTTGCCAGAACGGCTTCACACGGGTCAGTGACAACGCAGTCACTAACACATTCGTACGATGCTTTATGGTACAGAAACTTAGAACAACTACGATTTGATCTTGTCCATAACCTTATCAGCGACCTTCTGAACCTTTCCCTCAGCATCGAAGAACTTCCCATCACTTGCACCGTGGAACTCCTCCTCTCTACCGGCATTCAAGCTGACGCCACCGCCGGGTTTTGTGCTGTTTCCCTTCTGACCGGCATCGAGACCTTCTCCAGAGCCGGTGATCTTAGCATCGAGGTCTTCAGAACCAGGTCCACCGTCGAAACCAATTCCTGGAGTGTTGTCTTTGGCTCCGGGACCTGCGGATACTCCTTCTCCCGGTCCAGTGTTACGGCCTGATGGAGAGTAGAAAGCAGACGAGGTGTTCAGAAGATGTTCCGAAGCTGGATCAGGTTGGGTCGAAGATGAGAACTCACCTGCGGTCTGGGCATCAATGTCTAGTCCTTCACCACCCTGAGACTGTGCTATCTTGTCGTAGCTTCCGGATCCTGTATCAAAGCCCGACATTTTTCCTGGCTGAGCTGCTGTTGCTGAAGGTGGTTCGTGGGCTAGTATCCGCCGTTGGGTGTGATCGATACTGTTCAAATGGAAGCAGATGATGGTCGTACAGCAGACCTCCTTTGCTGAGCATCGTCAAGGAACTCCAGTATCCCGGATCGGCATTGCGTCTCAGTCATCGATGACGGCTATAGGGACCTCGGCAGCTGAGCATGCCAAAACTGTGGAGGTTTCGACGTCATGCTTTTTTTGACGTGCGTTTTGCGGGGTAGAAGGCCGATAAAAAGAAAAAGAACGAGAAAAAGAGGGGGAGGGAAACAAGAAAGTAGGAAATACAGTATGGCGCTTTGTTTGACACCGAGTGTTCGCACCGGCTTTCCATCAGATCGGATCTCAAGCATCAGCATAACAAGTCACCCGAATCGAGATTTGCTTTCCAGAAAGAATCGCTTGGTCGAGAGAAGCGTACAAGGAGCCGCACGGCAAGACTTGTGGCCTACTTGGAACACACGGAGGGGATTCCGATCGGCGCAGGTTGACGTGTTCTTGCTTTGACAAGACAGGTGGAAAGATCCGATGCTCTTCGAAGTTCCTCGTCCGAAGTCGCAAGAAGCGGTGCATAGCGTTCATTATCCATCAGGACCGAACATCAGGAATGCAGGACACTGCGAGGCAGATTGGCGCGGCGACGTTTGTCTGGATGACTGGCCCCGCGATCATGGTCTCGACCTGCAGCATGGTCACACCCAGATTGTCTATCGAAGCTTGTTGGCACCCTCTTACACATCGATAGTGTCAAAGCATGATATCCGGACAAGAAGTGATGACGGCGTCAAATGCTTGGCAAGGGTCAGGGGTCTTTGACATGTGTGGGGTAAAGAACTGCGCCGGAGAAGAATGCCGATTGAGACGCACGAGTCAGAAGCTCTGTTTTAGGTACAGCCGGCCGAGCGAGCAGCACAACTCAGCGGATACATCGGTCGGGCGACTGCATCCGTGTAGAAGCATGAGACTCGATCACATGAACACGAACACGACCAAAGCATCTATCGCAACGATCGGCCTTGGAAGCCGTAGGCAGCGGGCATAAGCTTCGTCGTCGGAATCAGAATTATTTTGGACGGCGTACGAAGGGGTCGGTGTACAAGTCCGCACCATGAACGTCGAGTCTGACACTCGACGACAGAGAAGTATGCCTTGCGGGGGAAAGGACGTCCAACAGGGCGAGACCGAGGGTATGGGACTTGGAGTGCGGGGTAAGTTGGCAGGAAAGATGTCGGTCGAGAGAGGTCTTTGTTGCTGCTCACTTCCGTGCGGTAAAACGCGCTCGTCGGTGAATTTGCAATGGAAGTCGCGGCATCAGCGCTGGATTCCGACGTTTTTGTATAAATCACAAGGTCCACCATCACCATCAACGTCGCTGTTGCCGTAAGCAATCTGCCCCACAATGCTCTATCTGATGTTCGACACCGAGCCAGCTGGGTGGGTGATCAGTCTGATCCAATCATGCCTCCAGAAATCGTGGGGCTCCGCCGATGGAGTGCGAGCGTGATGCACCCCACAATCGAAATGTATCGTGTCTGCGAGTGTCCTCCCTGCATCTGTGGCCACTGGCATCTCCGGACCACTGCGCATCGATGCCGCCCGATTGAGCCAGACAAAGAGCCATCGCTGCTTCACTTCGTGGCAACGGCTCGGCATTCAGGCCCAATGAGAGTTGCCAGGCTCGAGTCAACAGAGCAACACCGGTGACCAGCGCGCGCGAGAGAGCGTTGGCAAAGGAGAATTTTCGAGCACAGCGGCGGTCTGAGCGGCGCTAACCACAGGAGCGGACTTGACGTTTTGCACCGATACCGTCGGCGAGCGGCTGGCGTTGTGCTGCGTCGCGAACCCTTTCCTTCGGGTCCAACAAAACCAACTCCGCCGCATTTCATTCGGCACCCTCCTCCCGTCCTCGAGTGGACAAGCTCTGGTTGTACGCACAGATTGCCCCTTCTCTGACCCAACTGAACTCTAACCCAGAAATCAACGTTTTTGCACACGTCTGCCTTGACACAGCTCGCCGCGGAGGACAACACCAAAGCTCGTACACTGCACTGCATCTTGTCGTTCGACGCGGCGAGCAAAATTTTCAGACCTCGCTTGTTATGTTCTGCAGCGTGGCTTTGTCTCTTTTTTTTTTCGCTCGACGTACCTTAAACCATGCCACTCTGTCGTTCCCCCATGTGCTCTCGTGGGTTTGTCGTTTGGATAGCCGAGCGAGGTCCCTCACTGTGACCGCTTCTTCAGTGAAACCATGCTGTTGCGCGTTGCGCGGGTTTGCCCTCCGTTGCGCTCCTCGCATACGCACTTGACCGCCAGGCAGCAAGATGTGCCTGGCTGATCAACCGCTAACTTAGCGCGTACAATCTGCTGAGCATGTGTCTGTGTCCGTCCTGCGTTGCTTCCGGGATTTCCTTTCCTCGTACAGGAATCGCTTTGCTTCCTGAATGTGCGCTCCGACCTGGACCAGAAGCGCTCTCGTTGACCCTCCGTTCCTCATCACTTTTGTTCGCCACGTTTTTTTCGTCTCGCTCGGTCGCATCTTTCCGAGTCTGGGTGTATTCCGTCGCTGGCTCTCCCTGCCCGTACCTGGTCAGCTTCTTTGTGAGACGGTGGCACTTTGACGGTCGCTGCGCGTTCACACCTCTTTGCCGTGGTGTTGGGACCTTGCTTTGCGCGTCTGCACCAAAAGCCTCTTCCTCCTGTCCTTACTTCAACTTCCCCGCGCCCCCATCGATCAGCGTCTGGCGTAGCTTACATATAGTCTGCCCGTCCCGACCATCGCAGTGTTTCATTTCCCCACATCTTCATCCAATCCTCGGCCTCGACCCGCTTTCACCTCAAGCATCGATCGCCCTTCCCACCTTTGTCTTGCCTCTTACTGCTCTGTTTCCAACCACCCGGCACACATCTTCGTCCAACCTGCCCTCCGGCGCACTACCACGATGAGGTCCGGTCAACTCAACCACCCTGACCCTGCCCACCCATACAACCTTCCAACATGGAGAAAGCTCCTCATGCTGGCAACTGTCTCGCTCACTGCCTTTGCAGCTAACGAGATGGCTGCGGCCCACTTGACTGTACGCGTCTCCTGAACCCCGTCTCCAGCGAGCGAAAGGCTGCGATACTGACCCTTCCCTCCTCTTCTGCAATTGCTATTGTCCCGCTCACAGGCTTTCCACCAAGTCTCCGTCACCTTCCACCGCACCATCGCCGCGACCGCCAACACGATCGGCATCGGCATTCTCGGTCTCGGCACCGGTCCGCTCCTCTGGAACGCCCTCTCGGAATCCATCGGTCGTCGACCCGCCTACCTGATCGCATGGACGCTCTACATCCCCTGCACCGTCTGGCTCTCCCGCGCAGGCAGCTACGACAGCTTCGCCGCTGCGCGTTACTTTGCCGGTTTCTGCGGTAGTGTCTCTCAGACCGTACCCGCTTCGCTCATCTCGGAAACTTTCCAGCCGGAACACCGTGGTGCTGCGGTGGCGGCCTGGACCGTGTTGTTGATCGCAGGTCCCGTGACGGCTCCTGTGATCGGTGCCGGGATCTTGACCAGGACAGAGGATTGGAGGTGGGTGTACTACCTGACTCTGATTCTGGGTGGTGCCTTGTGGGTTTGTGTGTTGCTGTTCGTTCCCGAGACTCTCTACGTCGCCAACCCTAATGCGCCCAGTACGGGAAACACGCAACACGCACTTCCATCGACACTCGATGAGAGCGAGAAGAAGGACTCGCACTCGATCGAACACGGCACATCCACACCGCCCCTCGCCAACTCGACCACCCTCGAAAGCGGCACCTACGGTCGCGTCGGTGCCGCCTGGTACCCATGGAAAGAACCGGTTCGCTTCCTCAACGAAATCGTCGCCCCTCTCAAGATGGCCATGTACCTACCGCTCCTCCTCCCCGCGATCCTCTACGCTGTCATCTTCATGTGGTCTGTAGGCTTCACCGTTGTCAGCCCTCAAGTGTTCCCACGACCACCCTGGAAATTCACCAACGTCCAAGTGGGTCTCGCCTTCATCGCTGCTGCCGTCGGAGCACTCATCGGCAAATTCGCTGGAGGTTACCTCTCGGACTGGACCGTCAACTTTTTCGTCCGTCGATCCGGTTCCACCGCCCGCGTACCCGAATACCGTCTCTGGGCACTCCTTCCGCACGTCCCCCTCCTCACCATCGGTCTGCTGCTCTACGGTATCGGCTACAACAACAAACTCGGCTGGCCAGTCGAAGTCATCGGCGGTATCGGCGTCTACTACGTTTCGAACTCCGCAGCTGGTGGTATCTTGCAGACCTACATCATCGAGTCGTACATCACGAAGGCGGTTCACGGCATCGCGCTGTTCAACTTTGTCAAGTGCTGTCTGGCGTTTTCCGCTCCCTTCTTCGTACCGGAGTGGGCGTTTGAAGGTTTCACAAAGGCATTTGTGGTGCAGGCGGTGGTCACGGCCGCTTTGACACTGATCACGCTGGCAGTGCTGTTGGGTTTCGGTGCAAAGCTGCGCAAGGCGCAGAAGATGGTTTCCGTTGCGTGATCGCAAAAGGCCGTTTGGTGGCTTTGCTTTGTCCCTGCTGGTCTTTCCGCGTCATCACATGTACTTGAATCAAAGATCTTTCGAAATGTCTGTCACCTTTTGTGTGTGAACAGGCTGAACAGCTGAATCAAAGGAGTGTGCATTCTGCCCCTGGGAATAAAGAGGTTCGTCGGCAGATCCGATCGCAGCCACGCAAATGCAGACACTGGCGTCGAGGCATCCAAGCAGAGTAGCAGCTGAAGGCAAGCAATGTTTCCGCAGGTGTGCTAAGAGTACAAGTTTTGACGGCCACAGCTGAGGGTTGAGATTTTCGGGTAGGAGAAGCTTCACTGAGGTGCCCTTGCTTATTGCGGTCGAGGTGGCATGCCAAATCTGTTTCAAGGCAAGGCCGGTAAACGCACTGGTCAGTCCGTCAATCAACAAGGAAGTCATCGCGCATCGAGTAGCAGGTCACTTACCCAGGGGGTGGACGAGGAGGGAATCCTCCTGGTGGCGGAACTGGAAAGCCGGGCGGAGGTCCACCAGGCATTCCTGGGAAACCAGGTGGACGGAAGCCTGGAGGTGGACCGACCGGCATACCGGGAGGAGGAACGGGCATTCCTGGCATTCCAGGAGGTGGTCTTGCGTAAGGCATAGGTCGACCCATCATGGGAGGTGCAGCTCCTGCCATCGGCGGTGCTGCGAGACCCATCCCACGGCCCATAGGCACACCTTTTCCGGGTCCCGGTTGCATCTGTAGTGAAGAAAGGGTACCGAACCCATGAAAAGATTTGTCAGTTGGGTCAAGAATCGAATTGCAGAGGGTACCTCATCATCGAACTTACAGTCGCTTGTCTCCTGTCATCGGCCGGTGGAGGCGCTTCGATGGCCATGCTGACGATGTTCTCTCCTCGCAAAATGAGCATACCCAGTGTCCGCTTTTGTTCCAAGACGGCATCTGGAGCGCCTGCCGCTGCCGCTGCGTCATCGTCGTCCTCTTCATCTTGCACAGCTGCTTTTCCTGCTTTGCTAGCTGCAGCTGCACGTGCTTTGGCTTTCCGCGACTTGATCTGTCTGTATTCCTGCGAGTCGGCGAGGACGAGGTTCATGTGGGCGTCGAAGGCAAGCAGTTGGCCGACGATTTGACGCGAGTCGTTGAGTGTGATGCGGAGGCGGTAGTTGATGAGCGACATCATCTTGCCGCCCTTGGGCTTTGTAGGAGGCATATTGGACAATCAATTACGCTCTATGCGGTTCGATGACACGGAATGGAGCCTTGCTTTGCCTTTTTGAGATGGATATAATGAAGTCGGAGGGCGCGATGGAACGCAAGTCGAGGTCGCGCAAGGGCTAGTGTCGCTGATACAGATTGCGACAGTGTTCTTAGAGACGTGCAGAGATCTTGTATGCCTCAGATCAATGCAGCGAATGTCGAGGTGGCGGAAGAGGATATGGCGTTGATGCGTGGAAGGATGGAGGTTCGACCGCGAGATGGAGGTGGGAAGAAGTGTTGGCGACATCAAGGCTCGGAAAACGGCGCCAAATCTCGAGCGAACGTCACGTGTTGGCGCTGAAATCGTTCCCGCTGTCAGGCCTAGGTGGTCTAACAAGCCGACTGGTGCCCCGATCCCAATCTCCTGTCCGGCTTTCATGCAGGTAACGGACTCATGCGCGCGTTGTCAGAATTTGTTTGCGAGAAGCACAAGGTCTCTAAGCGAGAAGGCGACTCGTCAAAGGTTTGATGCAACAGCAAAAAGAGAGTCTCACCTCTAGGTTTGAAATGCGGTTGGTTAGGGAGAGGCATGGTCTCTCGTCCTCATACTGACATGCGATGATGGTCTTGGTCGTTGACTCCAACCTTTTGCGGCGGGCGGTGAGAATGTCGAAACTCACCCGGCTGGAGCGGATGAGAAATGAGGATGGTCTCTGCATTTGCGTCTCCGATCGAGAGCATCTTCGGCCTCTGCTTATCAACGGAGATTGCGCCCATCATGCTAAATTTGACATTTTCCCGCATTATGAGAAATCTTGGAGGCTGCAACCACAAAGCAATTCTTCTTGGCCCCGCTTCCAAGCCATGAATCCATTCGCAAACCAGCTGGGAACCGCCGTACGGTCGTTTGCCGTTCGCAACCTCGATGCCACGCAGTAGGGTGCTGCCCACGACCCTCGGATAGACCCCATGGCGCGTGTGAGAGCCGAGCAAAGAGTGTGTGATCACAGTTCGAGACGAGTGACAACGTCAAGATGCTGCTGCTGCTGTGTTCCGTCAAGTTGCAGATGGGTTCGGCTTCCCCGCGCTCCCCGTGTGCGTCTGCTGCTGAACCCTGCCCCGTAGCTTGTCGCAGCGGCTTCTCCGATCGTCGCAAAAAAGGATCAAATCGTGGGGATCCGCCTCTCCCTACGTTGCTGTCCATATCACACTAGCCTCCTCATTTCCTATTACAACCGCAGCTTCTTGCACCATAACATAGAGTCCCGGTCGCCGGCGTAGCACTACTTGGCGTCTTGTTCGCAGTGTGATTGATCGCGTTTCCCGGCATCGTAGCTCTTTCCTCTGCCTCTTCTGCAACATTGCTTGCCTTGTCTCAAGCTTCCTTGCGCAGTTCACCCGACCGGTCATCAGGTCACTAACGAATTCATCGAATCGCCACCATCATGCCGCCGTTCCTATCTAATTTCAGGTCGAGAACCAACTCGCTGCTTGACAACATTACAGGCATCATTCCTGACTCGCCTTCAAGCACCACCTCCAAGGAGAACACACTCACATGCAGGAGATGCGGCAACCGCTTTCGCGATCGTCTCGAACTCAGCTCCCACTTCAATCTCTTGCCTCACCACTCCGACTACAGCGACAGTCACGACTTTGACTCCTTCACACGACCAAAAGGCAGGCGCACCAGGACGCTCGACCAGCGCCTCGATCACGGCAAAGCTGCGGCACGCGACGATCTCACCTCTCCTTCTACCACCAACTTCAGCGAATCTCAGGCTTTCTACGATGCGGCGGACAAGGACAAGGAGAATGCTACTGAAGGCCGTCCCACCTTTCTGCGCAAGTTCTCGACTTTCACCGCATTGACCACGACCACCACTGATGATCTGACAAGATCGCCATTCGGCACCGACTACGCAGATCAAGATGGGGATCAGTCGCCGCGCTCTCCAAAAGCGAGAGGCAAGCAACGTGCATTGCCACGATTGCCTCGAGACGGCTCTTTTCAATACGGTCAGCCACTCGCGTCCTCTGACGAGGAGGGCGATGCTCCTACCGCCACCCGCTCCAGAGCCCGCAGCGCTACCGTGCTGAGTGCAGAGACCGTCCCATCCTCGCTTCCCCGCGCTTCGTTCTCGTCGACGGCTTCCAGAAGCAGTGGACGCAGTCGACAAGCTCCCTCGCTTCCTCCCAAGCTTCCCGCTTTCGACTGGCAGAACCTTGACAAGAAGCCGCTCCCCGATATCGCAAGTGAAGTGGATGATGCAGCTTCGATCGCTTCTGACAGCAGCTTCCGGACCGCTGGATCCACTGACATGTACAGCGAGAAGGCTCAGCTAAAAGCAATGTACGGCTCGGATGAGAAAAAGTCGCAGAAGCACGGCCCACTTGCAGACGCTGCTTCTTCTGGCGCTACCGCCTCCGCTATTCCTGGTGTCGGCCACGGCGTACTTCGGACCGAGCAAGGCAGCACCAGCGCATCAGCTCGACACGCTAGCGAGTCCAACCTGTTGCTCGAGACGCCAGAGACCCCTCACTACGATGCGCCGCCGTCGTACCACGAGCTGCACGGAGACTCGGACCCATTCGACGATCTTGCCACCAGCTCGCGACATCGCTCCCGTCACCTCGCATCTCGATCCGATGGATTCGCTACCATGCCGAGTTCACCTGTGAGCCGTTCCGGTCCCCACGCACCACGACGACCTCGACGTGCTACCAACGCATGGCCGTCCTTCGCGTCCGAATCTCGATTCCCCGTCACTTTCTCCTCAACCAGCAGATACGACGAGCAAGACGCCGAAGACGATCTCTACAATCCACGCTCCGAGAAGACCTCTCGACCGTCGATGAAGGCCAAACTAACGAATGCTTCCCTCCCTCCTCTCGTTCCATCTTCGTCCTTCTCGGCATCTCCTTCTCCGTCAACACCCAAGACGCCCATGACCTTCTTCGACGACGCTCCCCTCGTCGCTCCGCCCTTGTCCCTCCCTCGTCCCGCCAATTCAAGCTCAAACTCGGCCAGTCGTAGGAACCGTCGTCACACTCGAGCAAAATCGGACGCCGCTACGCCCAGCACCAGGTGTCCGACTTGCTTTGTCAAGTTCAGCTCGCTCGACAAGACGTTGAAGCATCTCGACAATTCCGACTGCGGCGCCGTCGAGTTCGAGAGCGGCTTGAACTGACCTGCGATCAATCAGATCATTTCTTTTCATGGATACTCACTGTTCTCGTCTATCAGGTATTCTGTATCATATACATCTCGATGCATCTACTCCGCACGACCGTCTCGCAATTCGCAATCATGTTTCTTCTTGTCGGCTTTTGCTTCAGGAACGTGCGATTTTCATTTAATGCCTCGTCTCCACAACACGCCTCAACGAGCGAGCAGAAAGGACGTTTTGAAACAATTTCAATGCAGGTCTGCGTCGGAAAGAAGCGACGAGTGGACCCGATCTCTGCTCGGATCACAGTGGTTGCGTGATGAACACTTCGTAATGGTACTCTCTGCTGCGAGCTACAGATCCGCTCGTATGCAGCCGCTCTGGCCCCGTGCCTTCATCATCGTGTATGCTTGCATCTGTTCTAGATCCCCACGTAGCCGACATGCCCGTCTCGTTTCTGACTCGGCTGCATCCAGCCCTACTTTAAATTTGAGATTCGCGTCTCTCTGCCTTCCAACTTTTTTATGCTGCTTTCTCAAGTTGCGCGACTGCCCGCGGACAACGTCCGCTGCAACCCTTCGTTGGTCTGTTTACCCCGCATCGTCTTATCTCTTCTAGCTCGTCTCGTACTTGTGTGGTCCTGTGACCAGAAGAGAGAGACGATGCAAGGGAGCATCTTGGCAACTGAAGGTGTACTGTTCCCAAAGGGTCAAGACAGATTGTGTGGGCTCGACTGAAGGAGCGGGACTTGGTCCGTCCAGCTCGGGAAGGGGCTTCCCCACATGTTGCATGGCCCCTTCCCCACAAATTCGGTCCGCACTGACCAGCTTCGGCCCTTCTAACAGAAGTACTTATACTGCGCCCCCGACTCGCTGTGGCCATAAGTACGCTTCCCCAACTCTTCCCCTGTGACAGACACGCTTCCCTACACCTCCCCTCGATCCCAAGTCGCCAGAATGTCCGAGCTTCAAACGTCGGTCCAAACCATCCTGGACAAGTACACGTCCGGCAACGGCGCTTCGAACGTTCCCGGCGCCGTCGCTTACATCTCGGACACCAAAGGCAATGAGGTTGCCTGGGCGTCCTCCGGGCGCATCTCCATCGCCGAGCCCAACCCCATGAAGAAGGACACGATCTTTTGGATCGCCTCTTGCTCCAAGCTTCTCATCTCCATCGCAGCGCTTCAGCTGGTCGAACGCGGGCAGCTGAACCTCGATGATCCCATTGATAAATTCCTTCCCGAAGCAGGCGAGCTCAAGATGCTGTCGGACGGGTCTGCACCTCGCAAGATCCCAACGGTGCGGGATACGATGCTGATCCTTTCCGGCCAAGCGTGTGCGCTGTTCAACCAGGATCTCGCCAACTGGTTTGGCGCAAAAGGTCTTCCGCCCACCGCCAACCTCGATTCCACCCGAGCCAGCCTTTTTACCCCGTACGCCTCCCAGCCAGGTGAAGAGTGGAACTACGGCTTCAACATCGACTGGGCAGGTCTAGCCATCGAAGTCGTCACCGGACTCGACCTCGAAACCTACTACCGTCAAAACATCTTCGAACCCCTCGGAATCAAGGACATCACCTTCAAGCCTCGTTCCGCCGGTCTCTTCGATCGACTCGCTGCCAGTCACATGCGTGGTCCCGACGGCGAAATCCTCCCCTTCATCCCCCTCCTGCTACCCGAAGAGGACAAGATGGAATCGATCTATCCAGGAGCAGGACTCTTCGGCAACGGTGCAGAGTACACCAAGATCCTCGTGGCACTCTTGAACGGCGGAACCCATCCCGCGGGTGGAACGATCCTCAAACCGGAAACGGTGCAGCTGTTGAAGAAGGACCAGCTGGAGGGTAAATTGGTGGACGACTTGGAGAGGAAGTTCGATAGGGTGATTCCGGAGGTGATCAGCGATCGGTTTGCTGGATGTCTGTCGCCTGGACTGAAGAAGAACTGGGCCTACGGTGGGCTGCGTTTGAAAGGTGAGTATTCCAACCGAATCCCGTACATCGCCTCTAGAACGCTGCTCACGGTGCTGACTATCTCTTTATTTTCTTGTTGGAACGTCGACAGAGAAACACCCGACTCGAGGACTGAGCGACGATGTAAGTTTGTTCACTACCCTCCTGTCGCTCAAATCTCCCGAAAGCTAACCATGATCCCTCACCTTTCTCCCGCCTTTCTCCTTGACAGTCACTCAGCTGGTGTGGCGTCCAAAACAGCTACTGTAAGTCTTCCACTCCAAAAATCCCCTTCACTCACCCTCCAGCAAATCACTGACTCGACACACGCTCTCCCATCTCCTCCCCTACTCACATCCACAGGGTGGATCGACTTCAAAGACGGAACCTGCGGAATGGTTCACACCCAGATGAGTCCCTTCCCGGACAAAGCTTCCGAGGACATGCTCGCCGAAGTCGAGAGCCTGGTCCACGCTGCCTATGCCAAGTGAAGGCTCCTCCGCACCAGACTGTTGTTGAAATGCTTTCTTTAATCGATGGTGTAGAATGTAATGAAATGCGTGCTATCTACTTTTTGGAAAACTTGCGCAGAGGATCGACCTTCTTCCTCGCCTTTCCAGGTTGACGTTTGTTATCCTTGCCAGTCGAACTCCTCCCCTTCCCACCTTTCTTCTTACCATCCGCACCGCCATCCTTGATCTTGTTCTTCGGCACATATCCCTTGTACTCGCTTCCCGTGTTCTTGGTCAACTTTGCCCCCGGATTGATGATCTTAGGCACCAGGTACTGCGGTACGTGCTTGAGATGCGTCTGCTGGGCACGACTGGTCAGCAGAGCCTTGTCATGCTGCAAAAAGGCCAGGTCGTCCGGATGATCCTCAAAGTGGGATTGCAGTTTGGACGAAGTGAGGATCTCGTTCTTCAGCTCCTTGATGCGCGCTTCTCGGATGAGGACCTTGGTGATGCTTTTCAGCGTGTCGGTGACACGGTAGTGGAATCCAGCGACGGACGATGAGTCGTACTTCCATTCCTGCAGTGGACTGCCGAGCAGGGAGGCGGTGGACGGCTTCTTGAGCTGCTTGAACACGGACTCGTCGCGCGTCGTGGTGGGACAGTAGAGGTATTTGGATCGACCCACCTCGTCCGAGGGTACGACGAACGATAGTGCTGTGCCGGAAGCGCCTCCACGAGCTGTACGCCCTACTCGATGGATGTACGAGTCGACGCTGGTGGGAAGGTCAAAGTTGATGACGCAAGAGACGTTGACGAAATCGACACCGCGCGAGACGCCGTACTCGGAAGCGCCGTTCTTTCCTTTGCGCTGCTTGGACGGTTTTGACTTTTTTGAAGTTTTCGCTGCCGCTTGGTCTGAGGCTTTGCGCTTCTCGCCCGCTTCCGTCGACGGTTGTGCTTGCTCGTCTGCTTCTTGCTCTTCGTCTTGTTCGTCCTGGTCGTCCTCGTCCAGCTTGCCACTCGCCCCTGTCGTTTCATCCGTCGCAACAATGTAGTCGAATTTGCCCTTGTTGAACTCCTCCACTATGCTGTATCTCGAGTTGATCGGAAGTTCCGCATTGAGCACGCAAGCGCGCAATCCGAACTTTTCCAAGAACAACTTCAATCTGTAACCCCTCTCGAGCTCGTTGACGAACAGAATCGCTTTGCCTCGAATCAGCTTGAGCTTCAGGATGACGTAGACGAGCAGGAATTTGTCCTCTTCGGTCGTCTTTGTGTAGAATTGCACCAGGTTGGAGCCCGAAGCCGCTTCGTCGTCGTGGTTGAGCTTGAGGACGACCGGATTCCTGAGCAGCAGGCCTTTGAGTTTGGAGACGTCCGAAGTCATGGTGGCAGACATGAGGAAGCATTGGAAATGGCTGGGTAGCAAGTTGGCTCCCAGCAACGACTTGACGTCTGCGTCGTGTCCGTAGGAGAGGATGAGATCGGCTTCGTCGATAGCGAGCGACTCCATGCCAGTTTTGAGATCGAGCGACCCATTCTGCAGGTAGTTGAGAGCTTTGGATGGGGTTGCGATGACAACGTCTGGCTTCTCGCTTAGCAGCAGGCGCTGCACTTTCTCAGAAGCGTCTCTTGCAACGTTGACGAGTCGAATGTCGTCCCGAACGTATTCGATGACTACGGAAAGGTGTCGGAACACTTGCTCGGCGAGCTCACGTGTAGGAACGAGGACGAGTGCTCGTGTAAGTTGGTGATTCGGATCTGATTTCGCAACGGCGTTCTTGGCATCAAGCACTTTCTGGAGCAGTGGCAGACCGTAGGCGAGCGTCTTGCCCGAACCCGTACGTGCTCTCGCGAGGATGTCCTTGCCGGCGAGTGCTAGCGGGATGGCTTTCTGCTGAATCGGCGTTGGGATACCATAGCCCAAATCTGCCAAAGCGCGCAAGAGTCGGGCGTCGAGGATGTGCGAGAAGACATTGAAGCCGAGCCTTTCTGCATCTTCTTGTGAAGGCAGCTCGATGCCGTGCTTTGTGGCGAGGGATGCAGCAGTGTTGGCCGAGGCATTGCTCGTGCCTGCGGGTATCGATGTCGGCTTCGAAGGTGGCAGCAGCGAGTCCGCCGTGACCTTGGACGATGATGGCTCCGACATGTCGCACCGGTATGAGAAGATGGTGTCCAGAGAGATGATGGAAGCAAAGCGAATGCACATAAGCTTGACAAGACCCTTTCTTTTTTTTGGTCCGGCACGCAAAATTTCAGGAGAGTAGAGAGTGTGTGGAGTTGCAACCAAAAAAAATTCTTACCGGCCGTAAATCGTTCGACTGAGCCTTGCCTAACCTCGCCTCGCCTCGCTGTTGCGCTCGGGTTTCGGTTTGGACCCTTTTCTCATGTCGTGAACTTCCCGACGTGAACGCTTTCTTCGGCTCATCTTTGGCTTGGAGTCGTAATCTTGCTCAGCTACAACCATCATCGCTCCCGCACTCGCCTGCATCTGAAGCGGATCATCGCTTACAGCGCGATAACCTCGCCAAAAGCTTCCTCTAACCAAGATGGCATCTTACTTGGCATCCATCTACGGCACCGAGCAGGACAAGGTCAACTGCTCCTTCTACTACAAGATCGGCGCCTGTCGACACGGCGATCGGTGCTCGCGCAAACACATCCGCCCACCATACTCATGCACGCTGCTTCTTTCCAACGTATATCGCAACCCACGACATCATGAGCAGGACTGCACCATCACAGATACCGAGCTGCAAGCGCAGTTCGACGCCTTCTACCAAGACATGTTCACCGAACTGGCAAAATACGGCCAACTCGTCGAGATGCACGTGTGCGACAACGTGGGAGATCACCTGATCGGCAACGTGTATGCACGATACAAATACGAGGCTGACGCACAACGCGCAGTGGATGCGTTGAATGACCGGTGGTACGATGGCAAGCCCCTGTTCGCCGAGTTGAGTCCAGTGACGGATTTCCAAGAGGCGTGCTGTCGACAGAACGAGACCAACGAGTGCAACAGAGGCGGCTTCTGCAACTTTATGCATCTCAGATACGCAAGCAGACCCATCAGGAAGGAGTTGAACCATCAACTGGCAGTCGAGCTCAGAAGGCGCAAACAGCAAGGCAGAGACACTGCAAAGGGTGTAAACAAGAGACTAGGTTGGAAGGAGAGGCTGGCGCTTGAGCAGGGAGAGCCGTTGTCGGAAACAAGTGACGGGCGAAGTGATTCCGACGCGACGGGAGAGGCGAAACGAGACTGGAGAAGTGGCAAATCCGGCGGTGACTGGAGGAGTCAGCCAAGAGCAGCCGAGGCGGATCGGCATCCAGGCGAAAGCGCGGAACCCGCAGTGCCGGCAGCAGATTCGGAGCATGAGGAGAGATAGCGCACGTCTTTATGAAAAGTAACGACGTTTTCCATCTTCACTCCGAGAAAATTGGCGGCAAATACCGAGTTGTATAGCTGAAGCGCAGCACGAATGGATCCAAATAGAGATGCTCGCCCGCCCGCTCTGATCACCACCAGGGCGTTCGTCTCCATTTCTGTCGGGCACCAGCTCGATCTTGCCCTTGCACACGACACCCTCGAGGCGTGCAGCGTAGTTTTGAAGAGCACGTTGGTCCGGCTTCGCAAGGAATCGTAAAAGTGGATCGGGTTCGAGTGGTTCCACTGCGGATGTCTCTGCCGGATCATCCGATTTGTTGCGCTCTGACAGGCAATAATTTGCGGAGATTGAGGGGCTCTGCTGCATCTCGACCGAGTTGCTTTCACAGCTGCGTGAGACGCTGTCAAGCATCGGACATTCGATAAAGAGGCCAACGATATGGCTATTGTCGACTGTACCGAGACCTCGATCGGATTTGATTTAACGATGAGACTGTCCTGCTCGACGACATGATCAAAGGGCCTGCTAAATCTGACCGAGTTAGCAGAGCATTCTTGAGACACCGCGGTCGCCATGCCCACGAGTCACAGCCACGCGTTACTGAGGTTGTTGACGTTGGCGTGGGCAGGCGTGCTGACGAATGATGGAGTGGTACGCGTGCAGGTTGTGGGTTCCGTATCAATAGCTCGCGCCAAAGACGAGCTCTTCGTCGAACAACTCGATAAACTGCTCGTTGAGGATGCGGTACTTTTGCCCGCCGACAAATCTTCGATACTCTTCGAGAATGGCACTGAGATTCCAGCGCTGCAGCTTGCGGAAGCAGCCGACTACTGTGCCTGTTCGATGACGCCCTAGATTGCACATGACGAGTACGGGATATGTGGCTGGCTGGACGAGGAGGTGTAAGGCTTGCAACACGACCTCCTCGGTGATGGGGTCCCATGCATTGGTGGAATAGAGCACTCCGAGGTGATACAATTCGATGTTTTGGTCGACGCAAAAGTCGAGGAAGCCAGGTTCAGGCTGCTCTGGAGCAAGCCAGATGACGCTCTTGAGACCAAGCTTTTCGAGAAAGGGAAAGTTGAGTTGGTCGGGTTGGCCTGAGCGGTAAAAGTTCTCCTCGACCATGCCGTAGTTGGGGGGTGGCACCAGCATGTTTGATCAATAACGCAAGCGTGTTGGTGGTATGCGACGCTGATGCGCAATCTTGCCGATGGTACCCGCTAAGGTGTCTTGGTGGTTGAGCAAAGGTGCGGATGGTGTTGGTTGCGAGCAAATGAACATGTCGGAGCCGCGTTGCAATAATCCAGAAAAGATTCTTGAATTGGACCCTGAAAAATGCACGCACGCTGACGCACAAACGCACAATGCACACGACTTTGGCTCAGTCGGCGCCCAAAGAAGCTCGAAGCTGAGTTCTCTTGGTCGCTTCTTGACCTTGTCCTCCTCACCTTCGTCTGCCTTCTCTTCGAGCCAGAGCGCGATTCGATATAATCCTTGACGCTGCTGACATCGTTCGTCTTGGCACGCCCACACCACATATACACGCTCCAATGTCATAGCCGTCAACACGTTGGTCCCTCTCTTCGACGGCTTCTGCTGCCTCGCATACACGCGTGACGCAGCCAACATGGGTGTCCAAGGCTTGTGGCAGCTACTCCAGCCTGTAGCTCGTCCTATCAACATCGAGACGCTCGAAGGCAAGCGTCTTGCCATCGATTCGTCACTATGGCTCTACCACTTCCAGATGGCCATGCGTGACAAGGAGGGTCGCACTCTGTCCAACGCCCACATTCTCGGTTTCCTATGGCGAATCCTCAAGCTCTTGTTCCACGGTGTTCGTCCCGTGTTCGTGTTCGATGGCGGTGCTCCCGTCATGAAGCGCAAGACGCTTTCCGGTCGAAAGGCTCGTAAACAGGGCGCAAAAGAGTCGCACGCACGTACCGCCGAAAAGCTTCTTGCAGCACAGATGAGGCAAGCCGCCATCAAGCATGTCGCACACGCTCAAGGTACACCATCTTCCTCTGATGTCGCGCAAGGCTCGACCGCCACAGGTCCTGCTGGTCTGGGCGAGAATACCGTCTACTTTGACGACCTTCAGTCCGGCACTCCTGCAGCCCGCGCCTCCCGCGATTCGCAGTCCGCACAACCCGCCAACTCGGCTGGTCCCAGTCGAGAGAATAGCAGCTCGCCCACAAAGTCTGGTGCCCGTAAGGTCGACTGGCACAAGGATCCCTATGCGCTGCCTGCAATGCAGGATGATCTCGACAAACTCACAGCAGCCAACGGTAAGAAGGCAAGACGCAAGGACTACCGCTTTGCCACCGAAGACGAGCTCCGCGCTGTCATGAACACCATCGCTCCAGAAGATCTTGACACCACCTCGGACCTTTTCCGCAGCTTACCCGCCGAGCTTCAGTACGAGCTGGTAGGTGACCTGCGTGCTCAATCGCGCATGACCTCGTACAAGCGTCTTCAGTCCATGCTCGCCACAGCTCCCACTCCCATCGACTTTTCGCGCGCTCAGATTGCCGGCCTCAAGACGCGCAACGACCTCACCCAAAAGGTGCTCACCGTCACCGATGAGATCGGCAATGCCAACATCAAGGTCCCCATCCGTGTCGCCGGTGAGCGAAACAAGGAGTACGTGCTTGTGCGCAATCCAGGTGCCGAGGGTGGTTTTGTGCTTGGCGTTCGCGATGCAGGTGCCACTCAGGACAAGGCCATCGACGTTGACTACGAGCCCGAGGAAATCAACATCACAGACGACGAGGCGCAGCACTCCGACTCGGACTCCGAGATCGAGATGGACGACGTCGAAATCCCAGTCCAGCAGACACCTTCCCGTTCGGCGAGCCGCACCGCCGATCCCGACCTCGATCGGTTGCAGTCAGAAGCAGATCCTTACAAACGCAAGGAGAAAGCGCTCGAGATTCTCCAAGCCAGAGCCAAGCATCACGCAAAGCAGAAGCGCAGAGAGGCAGGTATTCAAGATGCGGATGACGACGACTTCCAACGCGCTCGCCAACCTCGACGTAAACGCGGAGAGCGACCGCTCTTTATCCGTGGTCAGCGCAACGGTACTGAGTCAAGTCAGACTCCTGAACAGACCGACTGGATCGACGTCGATACAGACTCGGATGATCAAGACCAAGATTCTCGGATGGTATTGCAGGATGACGAGCTCGACGAGGACGAAGCCGAGGACCTGGCTCGTGCTATTGCCGAGTCGCAGGCTTCCGGCAGTCGATCAGAGGAGCAGGTTGCGCCTTCACGCGGTCTCAAGCTTGCTCATCGGACCGGCGAGCCCATCTCGCTCCACGATGCTATGTCACAGAGGCAGCAATCGACTATGTCACCGATTGACAACGGGAGGAGCCCAACATCACACGTAGCCGGTCCCGCCGCCGAGCCTGAGAACGGAAACGACCTCGAAATGGACGAGGACGACTTCGAGGACGTGCAGCCAGAGGCGCCGTCTACTTTACGCGAGGTCCAACCACTGGTGGAACCAGTGCTGCCATCGGACGCAACCAGTCAGGCCCACAGTCCAGCCGACAAGTCCGATCGCATGCAGGAGCTGGCAGCACTTGTTGGCCGCGGCAAGAGATCCAACGGTGACGCTGCACTAGCACCACCGCCACCGCGCAAAAGCCTGGCCGGTAGTCTTCGAGCCGCTCGTCGATCGACATCGACAACCAACCTACACGAGCATGAGCAGCCGGAGCCCGTTCCTTCGCCCGAGGTCTCGACAAACAAGGCGGAAGAGTCGATAACGACCGTCAAGGATGCAGCGACAGAAACACCTCCCCGCGCTCCCGCGGCAAACCCAGGCCGCATGGGTCCTCCTCTTCGTTCAGCGTCGCAGCAACGACTCGAGACCGCCGCGGTACAGCCCAAGTCTGCTACCCCTGTTAGTGGTGCTGTGGCTGCATCGCCCGCTCAGGACGATCTGCCGCCAACGCCAGAGGAGGTCAACCGCCAGATCGCCATTGGTCTCGACGAAGACGGAGCGAAGGACGAAGATGACTTTGAGGTGATTGAGCCAAGTTCGTTGAAGCAGAGTGTGGGTGAGTCCGAGACTCGGACAGCGCCGGCCATCACGTTGAGGGATGCTACACCTCCCTTGGTGCAGTCGCCGCCAGCAGGGGAAGGCGCATTCGGCAACGATGCGTCCGAGGCTGTCGAAACGGTGGATGGCCAGGTTGCACATCCACAAGAGCCTGAGGAAACTGGCGTACCGGTCTCCCTATCTGCTCCTGAAGACGTTTTGGATGGAGCGCAAGGTCCTGGCATCACAGAAAACGGGGCTGACCCTGACGCCGTCGCCATGGACAACATTCCCGCTGCCGCCGCAGAGCACATTACCGAATCAGCCCCGCCCATCGATCCTGCGCCCGCAGCAGAGGCCATCTCAAGCCCACCGAACCGACGACGCACACCCCTGGAATGGTCTCCTACACCATCGCCTTCTCCCGAACCCGTTGTCATCGGCGCCGACGGCTTCCCCCTCCCCACTGCGGAAGAGCTCGACCTGCTCGACGCACAGGACGAGCACGAGATCGCTCGTCTCAACGCCGACCAGAACGAGTTCGTCGCCTTCCTCTCCGCCACCAAAGGTCGCAGCCTGTTGGATGTGCAGCGGGAGGTCGAGAGCGAGGTCAACGCTCTTCGCGCCGAGTTCGCCAACAGTCGGCGGTCGGAGGAGGATATCACGCGGCAGATGGCGCAGGAGATCCAGATGATGTTGAGGCTGTTTGGGCTGCCGTACATTACCGCACCGATGGAGGCGGAAGCCCAGTGTGCCGAGTTGGTCTCGAGACGGCTGGTCGATGGGATCATTACGGATGACAGCGATGTTTTCCTCTTCGGCGGGACGAGGATCTACAAGAACATGTTCAACAACAACAAGGTCGTCGAGTGTTTTTTGCTGTCGGATATGCAGAGGGAGTTGGGGCTGGATCGCGAAAAGTTGGTGCGGTTGGCGTACTACTTGGGGAGCGACTATACGGAGGGGTTGGTAGGAGTGGGCCCTGTAGTGGCAATGGAGCTGTTGGCGTTGTTCCCGGGCGAAGATGGCTTGTTGAAGTTTCGAGACTGGTGGAGCAAGGTTCAAATGGGACAGGACACGATCGAGGATACGCGCGGCAAGACCATGCGGAGGATCAAGAAGAACCTAAGCAACAAGGTTCACCTGGAAACGAGTTGGCCGGACCCGCAGGTGCTCAAGGCGTACTACGAGCCGACGGTGGACGAGAGCGAGGAGGCGTTCGCGTGGGGTCTGCCGGATCTGGACAGCTTGCGCACGTTCTTGGGCGAGTACCTACACTGGCCGGTGAGCAAGACAGATCAGTATCTGCTGCCGATCATCGAACGCCAGAATGCGAGGTTGAGGGCGAGGGGCAATCAGAGTACGTTGGATCGCAACGGCTTCTTCGATACGAGTGCGGGGACGGGGGTGTATGCGGGGAGGAAGAAGATTCAGTACGGAAGCAATCGCTTGCAGGAGGTGATCAATGGGTTCCGAGCTGCGAATGGGAGGAAGAAGGCGGCTGGTGCTCAGAGGAGGAGGAGGAGCAGCAACAGCAGCAGTAGCGACAGTGAGAGCGATGACGAGGT
This sequence comes from Pseudozyma hubeiensis SY62, assembly GCF_000403515.1. Taxonomy (NCBI): domain Eukaryota; kingdom Fungi; phylum Basidiomycota; class Ustilaginomycetes; order Ustilaginales; family Ustilaginaceae; genus Pseudozyma; species Pseudozyma hubeiensis. Next base: position 124,212 of record NW_012133789.1, on the reverse strand, counting down.
GCAGGTGGTGGGTGCTAGGATGCAGACGCCGATGGTGTCGGAGGAGATGTTGGGTAAGGAGATGGCGAAAAGAAGGCCTATCGTGCGTCGGGATGATGAAGCGACGACCTCCAATGGCGGATCAGACGCTCGAGAAGCTAGACGGGCTGAACTCGACGCCGCCATCGAAGCATTGGAAGGTACAGCCCCCACCAAACCCACATCCGCCTCGAAACGCAAAAAGAAGCCCAACCGCCCCGCAAACCCCGAAGACGACCTCTCTTCATCGGCATCCTCCTCGAGCGACGAGCCGCTTGCCGTGGCTCCCACCAAAACCCCGCGCACGACCCGCGGTCGAGGCAGAGGCAGAGCCAAACCAGCACCGCGAGGTCGCACCACATCCGCCACAGGTCGCGGAAGCAAAGCACGTGCCAACCTCCATGCTGCACGGAACATGTCCCTCGACGACGTGGCGTCTCTGCCGCCGAGTCGAAGTCCGAGCGTCGACCCGGCGACGCTGAGGGCGAGAAGCGGGAGGAGGTCGAGCAGCGTCTCCTCGAGTCGCTCGGGTAGCGCGAGGTGAGCGGTAGCGGAGTGGGGTGGAGCGGAACCCCGATTGAAAGGGCTTTTTCGAGCTCGGTAGTGGGAAAGGTCAAATGTACAACGAGGATGCAATTCTCGAGAAGCGTGGTGAACATGTTACAGTTTCGTTGTGTCGACGATATGAGCTGGTGTGAGTAGGAAGACTTGTGTGCGGTTGACGCATGATCCCAGCTGAGCTCGTCCCGACCGAGTCGCGGTCTTTGGAGCAGTTCAGCAGCCGATACATCGTTCTACTTTCACCGGAGAGGAACCTGATGATTCCGCACCATCTCTCTCTTGGCTGTAGCGGGGTATGACACCTTCCCGCACCTCCCCGGGGGTTTGCCGTATCTCACACCCCACCTCCATCACCCTCTTGTGCTGAAAGGTTCACTCGTCCTTCCCACCAAAGTGAAAGCTCTTCTTGTGATCGGTCATGAACCTCCCGCCCTCACCACCTGTTTGTTCTGCACGTTCCAGCAGCTCCTGTTGGGTCACGGGGCGGAGGTTTGTTTTGAGTTTCACTTCTCCACTCTGCCAGTCGAACGTCGTACCGCTTGCACCGATCGAGCTCGAACCAGAAGAAGGTTTGGCCGTTTGCGATGGTGGGGAGGCGAGGGATACTGCTTTGATGATCCCGAATAGCAGTGCGAATAGCACGATGAGCAAGATCAGATCTGTGATCATCCTGTTTTTTACCGTTCTCTCCGAAGGTATTTCGTTTTGATGTGTGTCAAGTGTTCCGTCGTGTGGTTTTTGGAATCAACCGAGGTTTGATGGCCCGTGGTGTACAGTACGATTGCGTTTTGTGATCGACTCGAAGTGTGAGAGAAAAGCGTGCCTTCGTACACTGTGTTTCAAAGTGTCTGCCGTTCAAACCTCCACAAGGTCTGAGTTCGTCGATCTCCTCAACGTATACGTGGTGAATGAAACGGAAGGACGAATATGATGGTAGTTTCTGTATGTACCCCGTGCGCAACCCATGTGAGCGTTCGCCATCCCTCTAAAGATAACCAAAATTAAAATTTCATACTCGCTTCTCGCTCCGCATACCAGCCCACCACGCCGCCGGCTACAGCTCACGCCCGTGAACCGCCAAACTGCACCTCTGCATACTTTTTCTGACCTTTGCGCCCACCCTCATCTTAATTTTGGTCTGAGGCACCGCCTGTCAAACACCGCTCGTGTGCTACAACACCACGCTTGCTCTGGCTGAAGCTTCAGACGAACGGCCCTCAGAACGATGCTTGAAAATGTCTTTGACTTCGACTTGCAAATGCGTAGGCATCTATGATACAAAATATGACTTCTGAGATGCTCTCATCTCGAGGCAGTGGCAGGAAGAGGCAGTCCCTTCTCCAGATCTCCCTCAACCTGCCGCTGCTCTGCGCCAACGTGCTCGCCTTCATGATGGCTATTCCTCCGACTGGGCTGTACGCTGTGATCGTCCGGGTGCCTCTTTGCGTGTCTCCTCTCCTTCTTCTCTGCGTACCACTGTTTGCCCTCTTCCCTGCGCTTCTCGTCGTCCTTCCTGTCCAAACTGAATTCTTTGGTGAACAGCAAGGTCACCACGAACGCAAGCAGCACCATACCCAGTCCGAACCTGAACACGTTGCGGAACGCTTGGACGTAAGCTCGCAGCAGCAACTCGGAAGTGGCCGCATCGAATTCGCCCGAAGTGATCATCTTGGGATTGCGCACCACCTGAGCGATCACGTCCGAAGGTAGAGTCTTGACCTGGCTTCGAACCGTATTGTTGAGGATGGCGTAACTGATGGCGAGACCGAGCGTGCCTCCAAACAGACGCATAAAGTTGCGTGTCGAAGTGACCACCGCCATATCCTCGCGACCCACAGCGTTCTGCGCTGCCACGAGCGTGGTTTGCAGTGTGCCACCGGCACCAAAGCCCGCTAGTAGGAGGAAGCCGATCACCTCACCGATACTAGAGCGCTCGTTGAGCAAGCTGAGAAGCCCGACGCCGATGGAAAAGATGCCGAATCCGACGACAATGAGGACCTTGTACTTGCCCGTCCTCGATGTGAGGACACCTGCGACGGTCGAAGTGGTCGCCTGGAGCGCCATGAGCGGGATCAGCGTAACACCGGCCTTGACACCCGAATATCCTTTGACCACCTGGGTGAACTGCGGCACAAAGAAGAGCAAAAGGTAGAAGATGCCTCCGGAGCAGACCGTCTGGACGAGGACACTGCAAACAGTGCCCACTTTGAATAGTCGCATGGGCACCAGCGGCAATGCTGCGACACGAGCCTCGACGATGGCAAATGCGATGAAAATGACGACTCCGAGGATCATGGTGACGAGCACGTGTGGGCTGGTCCACGAGTACTGCTGACCACCCCAGTTGAGGCCGAGCAGCAAAAGCACGCTTCCCGAAAGAACAAGAGCAGTTCCGAGGTAATCGATCTTGGCGAGCTTGCTCTTGACACTGCCTTCGACCCTCTTGAGCGGCAAGAGGATGACAACCATGACGAGTGCGACGATGACGATGGGAACCGCCAGGATAAAGCACCATCGCCAGCCGACGGAGGCGAGCGCACCACCTATCAATGGACCGCCCGCGTTGGAGACAGCAACGACGACTCCCAAGACTCCCTGATAGGTTCCACGTTCACGTAGCGAGACGACGTCGCCGACGATGACCATGACAAGCGAAACGATGCCACCGCCGAAACAACCGGCGATGGCACGAAACACGATGAGCTGTGTGATGGATTGAGCGGCAGCACAGAGCGCACTGCCGATCAAGAATCCGGTGAGGGCAACGATCATGCACGTCTTGCGCCCAAAGATGTCGCTGAATCTGCCGTATAGCGGGCTGGCGGCAGTGGAGGTCAAGAGGTACGAGGTGGAAAGCCAGGACGACTCGTTGCCGGCGTGGAACGAAGCGGTGATGGTGCCGAGAGCAGTGCTGATGATGGACTGGTCCAGGAGGGCAACAAACAGGCCAGCGGACAGACCAGCAAAGACGAGGATGACTTGCTTCTTGGGTAGGAAGTTGGTCTGGTCTTGCAAAGTGACCTTGTGCTCTGTGGCACTTTCCGGTGTAGGTGCCACGGTGGTCGCGTCGTCATGATGATCGTCGTCGTGATGGTGATGGGAGTGGGGAATGTCGTGAGAAGGACGATGCAGGCTGTGTGGAGTGTCGTTGGAACCGGTCTGGTCGAGCTTCATGTCTTGGTCAGTGCCATGTACTCGATGAGCACTATGAGGCTGAGTTTCTAGATCTGGAGGCATGGAGAGTGAATGTGATGAGTGTATTGGAGATGCTGCTGGCAACAACGTTGAAGGTGACGATGACGCTGATGTTGATGCTGCAGGCGTATGATGTGTGGTGAGCTGTACAGACTGTGGAGCCGACGCAGGCGTCGATGGGTCGTTCAACGAGCGTGCCATGGTGTCGAAGTGTGTTGTTCGGCACTGTCCTGTCGGATTAGAAGAGATAGTTGAGGATGACAGGAGGGACTAAAGGCGAGTTATTGAGAATGGCTACTCATTCCAGTCGAGTTGTGTTTGCGGTGGCGATGGCGAGGTGCGGTGCGGCGCGGTGCGGTCGACTTCGTCTATGTATATGGTGATGGTCGAGAAGGAATGCAACGACTCAGCACCATCATGACTCTGACAGCCAAAGCGACATCGGCATTAGCGGAGGATTGCCGATATACACAGTCATACTGCGGTACACCATCGTGCAGCGGCTTCGGCGGCGCCGTAGCGAGCCAGGGTGGTTATGTCACAATCAATTCGCAGTTTGACAGCAGCGCCTTTCGCGTTTGATTTTCTCGAGGAAAGTTTGCGAACTGCACGCATTTCGGCACTGCAGCCGGTCAACGCAAGCAAATTCCGCTCACTTTACGGCACGCAAAACGACGGCGGCGGCGTAAAGTGGAGAAAAGACCGGCCAAATGATTTACAGCGCTATCATCAGGCACGCCCGCCCGCCCAACGGATTCGCCGCGGCAATGCAAGTTTCTTCGACTGCACACAAAAGAACAGCCTGCAGATCCACTGACCACGAACAGCACGCAAGTATCACAGTTTTGTTTCTCTCGAAAGACGACCTCCGTCACACAAGACTAAGTGTAACTCGCCAGCGCAAACAGCAATATTTTGCTTGTTCACTGCAACAACCGATGGTGCAAGCATGTTGGGGGCAAGGGGACAAAGTTGGCTTTGCATGAAATGCCTGATACGACCGCTCAACATGGTTGCATTTCGCAGACGTACGCGGGCATCGGATTTGGGTTGAGCGGTGTGCTTTCGGCACGCAGTGGGGGTTTGTAGCCAAGGCGCAGGCACTCGCTTCAGATTGCTGTGAGGAAGGCATGCGGACAGACCATATGATCAGCTCGAGTCAGACGCGGATCGACGTGGGCCGATTCGACCCAATTTCCCGGTGCATGCATGATAAGCGCGTCCTTGTGCTGCCCCACGCTGCCGCTGCTTCTTTGCTTCTTCGGTGTCAATCCCGGAGTGCCCTCGGCTCTTTCCCCTCGTTCCAGGCTTCAGATCCGCCAACTCCTGCGACTTCGATTGCCAATCCAGGGCTTCTCTACTATCACTCAAACAGTCGTTGAACATGGCGAACGTGGCTATGGACAAGAGCATCGCTGTCGAGGCTAGCTATTCCGCTGGCTGGGTCCCGAGCAGATGCCGCTCAGGTCCGCGGCGCAGAATGTTGGTCAGCGTGGTGCATGGGTTAGCGAGAAAGAGCGGAAAACAAAAAGAGACCCTTGAGGCGCGTTCGGATCAAAGCCCCGAAAAGGCCGCAATTCTATCTCTCTGATACAACGCGCTTCTGCAGATGCGTATCGGTCAGTTTCCGACGCAATATCTCTCTGTCTCTCTTCGCTGCTTTCGCCGTTCTGCAGAAATGCTCTACTCACATGTCGAGATCTGGCATGTCGATCCACCAGCAATCACCCGATCTTGCTCACACTCTGTCTCGTCAAGTGTACAGAAAACGTACAATTACTGTCAAGAAGACTACAAACACACAAAACCCTGATATCAAAGAGAAGAGAGGGGAAGAGAGAGGATATGGGTGCTTTCGAGAGAGGATCCAGGCTTCACTTGCGTCGCGCACGCTTGCCGTTGGTCTTGCGAATGTTGATCAGATCCGATTCGATCTCAAAGTCCTTGGCCGACGTAAGCTGGTTGAGCGACTTGCCCGCATCCCATCTTAGCCTGCCTCCCGACGTGGTCACCACGGCTGCTGCGGCCGCTGCAGCTGCTGCTGCTGCCGCTGCGGCGGCGGCGGCGGCGGCTACTCTGCTGTTGGAATCGTCGTCGTCACCGCCCGTCGCCGAGGCTTCGCGAGCCGCAGCAGCGCTCGCAGCGGCAGCGGCTGCAGCAGCCGCTTTTGACGCACCCTTCTTCTTGCTGCTGCCCTTGACACCTCCGACGGTACCGTTGGCTCCTCCTACCACGCTCAGATTGCGTACACCGCCGAGACCACCACCCATGTAGCTGCTGTCGCCCATGCCTGCGCCAGAGAGCAGATCTCCTCCACCGCCAAACGTCAAGCCGAGTCCGCCAAGGTCGAGCGCCGAAGTGAGACCCAGACGGCCTGCACCACCACCACCAACCTCGTCGCGTCCAAAGCCCGAGAGCGCGATGAGCTCTTGCAGTCCACTGGCGATACCGAGTCCCGACACGCCGGTGTGTCCGTTGGCACCGCCGCGCGCGCCCGCACCAGTAGCATCGCTGTCCTCATCGTTGCCGGCCACCGCACCAGCTCCACGCTTGCCGGTCGCCTTGTTACGCAGCTTGCGCGTAGTGTGCGGTCGTTGAGCGCTGTCGAAGAAAGCATCGACGGCAACGTCGCCACCTTCCTTCTCCTCTTGCAAACGCTTCTTGGTGGCCTCGACCACAGCGAGCAGCTTCTCGCGCGCGCCGCGCTTGGCGAGACGCGCCTCTTCGTCCACCTTGTGCTTTTCGTTCTCGTACGCGAGTCGCGCCGATTCGAGCTGGTGTGCGTGAAGCAGGGCCGTCTCACGCAGAGCAGCATCACGTTGCAGCGTGAGGCGAGTGAGCTCGAGCGTGTAGTGTCTTGACCTGGCTGGGTTGGAGAGCAGCGTGGCGTACGACGAGGTGAGAGCGTGGTAGAGCTCCTGATACAGGCTGTCGCGGTTCTCGATGGTTTCAAAGTGAATGCGGTGGATGCGATCGATGACCTCTTTGCGCTTCTTGTCCTTCTTGCTCTCGGTCGCGGCGGGTGCGCCTCCAGCGTCGAGGGCAGCTTGAGCAGCGGCGGGCGCTGCGTTGTTGGCGTTGGCTGCTGCGGCAGCAGCGGCGGCGGCGGCGGCGGCGGCCTTTTCGGCCTTGACTGCACCGCGCTTGGAGCTGGATGTGTCTGTGCTTGCGTTCTTGGCCATGGCGGTGGAAGCTGAAGCGGCGTCCTTTTCCTTTTTGTCCTTGCGGCTGGTCTTGCCCGAAGGCTTGGGCGATTTGCGGCTCGCGGTTGCGGGCGATGCGAGATGCTTTGCGTGCGCTTCGGAGATGGCGCTGGCGGGCGCGCCAGCGTGAGAAGGCAGAGGCGGTGCGGCTGCATGGTGAGGCGGCGGCAGGGGCATGTGAGGAGCCATGTGTGGTGAGCCTCGATGCTGAGGAGGGACGTTGTTGAAGTTGGGCTGGTGAAGGTGAGGAGGAAGCGAGGATGCAGCTGGTGGTGGAGGGCCCTGGTAGAGCTGCTGGTTCTGCCAAGAGGGAGATGGTGGATGCGGACCGGGGCTGGGACGGTAGGGCGGCATAGCGTAGCGGTCGTTAGGTGGCATGGGCATCATGCCGGGCGGAGGAGGACCGTTGGGACCTGGTGGGCCCATACCAGCACGAGGATCACGATGGGACATGGGAGGCGGCGAAGGTGGGCGATGGTGGTGCATACCTACTGGTGGACGACCAGGATCGCCGCGGGGAGGATAAGACGGGCCTGGTGGATAGCCTGTCAGTTCAAGAGATGCAGAGGTGGGGAGGCAGTGTGGAAAGCAAAGAATGAAGGAGAAGAGATGAGTTGTCAACACGGGTATTGGAAGGACGGATGACGCGATAGAAATGTATGGGTGACTAAGTGACGTACCTGGACCGTTCTGGTAGGGATCTTGTTGGAGATGGTGTGGCATGGGTGGATGATCGTACGGATCCGGATGATTGGCATGTCTCTTGGGGCCACCAGGCATTTGCGGGGCCATCTGCTGGCGGTCTAGCGAGGACGCCATGATGGGACGAAGCGTTGCTCGCTAGCAGGTGTGGAACCACGGACAGAACAATGGTGTCGTGCGCGTAGCCGTGAGCTGTTTGAGCGTGTAGTGGAGGAGCGACGAGTGTCAGGACGCGCTCTCGAACGCTGAGTACGTTTGTGAGGAGATGCGACGATGTCGATGGATGCGCAGCGGAGCGTGTGAACGATGATGATGGATGAGAGCAAGTCACTGTTCAGGTTCGAGAGCGGAGAGCGTTCAGCTACCGTGCTCGAGTTTGATGCGAGCGGACCAACGACGATGCATTTGCCCATTCCAAACGAGCAAAAGACAGCGGCGCAACGGCGGATTCCATTCCAAAATCCAAATCTACCGGATCAGCCAGACAGAAGCAGCAGGCAACGAGGCACCACCGACATCCGGACAAAGCGCGCACACAGCTGAGATGCCACACAACAAGCCGGCTTTCTTGATTATTGCTGTTCGAGTTTCGGATCCTCGATTCGAATCCAAGCTGAAGCGCTTTTGCTCTCGACGCGTCTCAAAATGTAACAAACACACCAAAAATGATGACATTTGGACTGTTGCTCTCTTTCTCGCTCTCGTATGCAACACCCATCTCGCACGGCAGCACGCCCCTGGAAATGCAATTACGCCGTGTGCTGCTGTGACTATTTCGAGTGGAGCAGCGTCGTCGGTGTCGTTAGGCGAGGTCGCAGTGTGGTTGGCATGCAGCAAGTCGTCCTGCTTGTCTCTTCTCCTCCTCATTCTCTTCTCTCCCATTCTCGACTCAGCATCGTTCGCTTCCTTCCGCATTCTCCCCTTCCTGGGCTTATCACATTCATCACCCCTCAGCAGCAAACATTTCATCTGACCATCACGAGCTCTTCTACCTGCACACCACACTACTCTCGCTTCACACAGCTCTGCTCGCAACATGAACGCACCAGGCTCAATGCGAAGGCCTGGTGGCACTCGCGGTACAAAGCTCAAGCCACCAAAAAAGATTGGTCTGGATGTCTCCATCCAAGACATGTGGCTCAGGCTCGTACACGCCATCTCCCAGATCCAGAATCACAACATCTCCAAACTCAGCTACGAGGAGCACTACCGATATGCCTACAACCTCGTCCTGTATCAGCAGGGAGACATGCTCTATCATGGCGTCAAGAAGCAGGTCCAGCAGCATCTCGACAAACTCTGTCGAGAAAATATCATCCCCGCCTTCCCGCCGGGCGGCGCCGCCTCGGTCTCGGCAGGCATCATCCTCCCCGAATCGCTTCTACACCAGTCCCGAGCCTCGTCCTCGTCTCGCACAAATGCTGACCTACCCACCAGTAGCCCCAGCAAGGGCAAAGCAAGGGCGACCGATTCTGACCTAGACTCGTTTGCCCAAGCCGACACCCAAGCCTCTTCCACCTCGGCAGCCGCCGCAGCCGCCTCAATGTCGGCCACTCAAGCAGGTGATCGCGCCGATGCTGTCGCGCGCATTCAAGCAGGGGAACGTCTAATGACTGCTATCCGAGACACATGGCTCGACCATCGCAGCTGCATGTCCAAGCTTTCCGAGGTCCTCAAGTACGTCGATCGCGTCTACGTAGAGGACCACAAGGTCCCCTCCATCAACCGCCTCGGTCTCGAGATCTTTCGCGATTCGGTCATCCGATCATCAACGTATCCCATCCAGATCTACCTCTACAGCACTCTCCTCACTCACATTCAGATCGAGCGCGAAGGGTCCGCCATCAGCCGCTCCCTCGTCAAGTCCAACGTAGACATGCTCTCCGACCTCACACAGCACAAGCCTGGCTCGCCCGTCAACCAGGATCCCTCGGTCTACTCGACCGACTTTGAACCTGCCTTCCTCCAGACTTCTGCCGCCTTCTACTCGGCCGAAGCTGAACGCTGGCTCGACGCGGGAGACGCTGCCAAGTACCTGGCCCACGTAGCGAGAAGATTGCAGGAAGAAGCAGATCGTGTTTCGGTCTATCTCAAGCCGGAGACTCACAAGCCGCTCCAGCATCTCCTCGAAAAGAACTTCCTTGCAAAGCATCAGTCTACCATCATCAACATGCCCGGCTCCGGCCTGGTCGCCATGCTCGACGAGGATCGCAAGGACGATCTCGGTCGACTGTATACACTCTTCAATAAGGTCTCTGGCGCTCCTCAGACCCTGCGTCTCGGACTCAAGAGCTACATCGCCGCCAAGGGCAAACTCATCAACGATGCCGTCACCAGTCAAACCAACCAGCAAGCGCCATCTACTGACCGCCCCGATGGTCAGGATGACGCATCGGCAGCTGCAGCCAAAGCCAAAGCCAGGGCCGGTGCCGAAACTGACGCGTCCACACCCCAGGCTGCCACTGCCATCCGATGGGTCGAAGATGTGCTCGAGTTCAAGAACAAGTTCGACTCTATCCTCGAAATCGCCTTTGTCAATGATACCGGGTGCGAGACCGCCATCAACGAAGCCTTCGAGTCTTTCATCAACACCAACAAGCGCGCACCCGAATTCATCTCCTTGTTCATCGACGAGAACCTCAAAAAGGGTCTCAAAGGGAAAACGGAGGCCGAGGTCGAGGATATCTTGCGCAAGACCATCTCGGTCTTCCGCTTCCTCCACGAGAAGGACACCTTTGAGCGCTACTACAAGCAGCATCTCGCCAAACGTCTGCTCCAAGGCCGAAGCGTTTCGGACGATGCCGAGCGCGGCATGATGGCCAAGCTCAAGGTCGAGAGCGGACACGGCTACGTCGCCAAGCTGCAAGGCATGCTCAACGATATGAAGACCAGCGAGGAGACCATGGACGACTTTAACCGGACCATCAAGAACTCGCACCGTTCTATGCCGTTTGCGTTATCCGTCAACGTGCTCACCAGCACCAACTGGCCTATTTCGGCACAAGCGCCGAGCTGCACCATGCCGGACACCTTGATGGAAGCCAGACGAAGGTTCGAAGAGTTTTACCAGAGCAAACACAACGGTCGAGTACTGACGTGGCATGCCAATCTGGGAAACGCCGACGTCAAGGTCGCGTTCAAGTCTCGAACGCACGAGATCAACCTATCGACGTTTGCGCTCGTCGTCTTGCTCATGTTCGACAACGCAGACGATGGAGAGCAGACGCTTTCGTACGCAGACATTGCAAGGTCGACCAACATCCCCGACTTGGACCTGCAGCGAACCTTGCAGTCGTTGGCATGTGCGAAATTCCGCATCCTCACCAAGAATCCGAAGGGACAAGAAATTGGCAAGGACGACACCTTCACCTTCAACTCGGGCTTTACGTGTCCCTTGGCTCGGTTCAAGATCCAGCAGATTGCAGCTAGGGTTGAGACGGCCAAGGAGAGGAAGGCGACAAATGAAAAGGTGGAGGAGGAGCGGACGTTTTTGGTGGAAGCGTGCATCGTGAGGATCATGAAGAACCGCAAGCAGTTGAGTCACAACGAGTTGGTGGCGGAAACCATCAGTCAGTTGACCAACAGGTTTCAGCCGGGCGTGGGCATGATCAAGAAGAGGATAGAGAGTTTGATCGAGAGAGAGTATCTCGAGAGGAGCGAGGGCGAGAGGGGTATGTACAATTATCTGGCATGATGCGGATGCGGGGAAAACCGAGATGTGAAGAAGAAAAACGTGGATGCATTGTGTGTGTATGTGTGTCTCGTGTGTCGTGTGTTTGTCGATTTCCCCACTCAGCATGGTTGCAGCTCAGTCTGGACCTCCGCATCACACAAGAGTCTCAATCTCACCCCTTTCAATAGAACTCACAAACACGCTTCGCCACATCATTCAACGCAACACAATTGCAGTTTACGCCAACAAGAATGTATTGGCAAAAGGGAAGTACAAATACAGGTCAATCGAACTGAATCGAGGTAAAACGAGTGACGACAAGTTGGATCGGAAACACTTTGCATTTCAAGCAGTGGTTTCCTTGTCCGCCGCCATCGGTGGCGATGCCGATGAAGAGGACGAGGCGAACGTGGCGTGCAGAGGCGACGGGAGTGTAGGTGGATGCATGGGATACGGCTTGCCCGTCCCTGTACCGGCGCGCGAACGTGTACCTGGGCGCCGGCCACTGTGTGGGTGGTGTGGGTGGTGATGATGATGCGAATGCATACCGTTGCCCGTAGCAGTACCGGTCGAAAAGGCAACGGTGCTTGCAATTGGCGGTGATTTGGTCTTTTCCGTCTCGGTGAGCGATTCTTCGTCCTCTGACAATTCACCCTGAGAGGCCGAGGGCGTGCGCGACATGTGAAACCCTCCAGACGGCGCTTGTCGCGTTCGTCGACGCTTGGTGGATGCACTCGTGCCCATGCTGACATCGCTATCGCCCCCAGGAGATGAGGCGCGTCCACGCATCGAAGAGCCTCGCGCACTCTCCCAGTGAGGAGCGCTCAGTGCTGATGAAGAGGACGAGGGACCTGCAGCGATCATGTGCTGTTCTGTCGCATTGGCTTCGTGCGCGCGTTTTCGCTGCAAACCCAGAATGCGAAGACGCTCGACCCACAGATCGGCACGATCGAGTGACTCGCCAAACACGATGGTGACGCTGCGCAGGATATCGAGAGACTCGATGGCGAGCGTCAAGATGCGGTTGGCTGCCTGTGCCGTAGCTGCAGCTTGCATCTGGTCGCGAGGAGTGCCAGCACCGTTGCGGTACCTCGCATTGGCGGTGAGGTGGCTTGGTGACTGCGGTCCCTCGCTGATGTGTGCGGGCGAAAAAGAGGGCGACAATGGGCTGCTGCCAAAGTATCCTGAAGGCGAGCTCGCTGCTGAGCTGCGGTTGACAGTGGCCCACCGCGCCGGTAGACTGAGAATGAAAGCTTTGACGCTGTTTCGCGCTGGCTCGGGGAGTGCGCTTCCTGCGTATTTTCCGATCACGTCGACGACGCCGCGGATGGTGTTGACGACGTCGCCCTTGATGAGCGCGAGGTTCTGAACGGCAGTGGCAGACATGTCGAGCTCGCCGTGGTTGAGCTTGACGATGAGGTCGCGCAGGATGGTGATCTGATGCTCAATGTGCGCCGTAGCGTACTGCAGCCATTGAAGGCAGTACTTGAGCGACTTCATCGACTCCTCGCTCATGGCGGCCGAGAGACCACCTGCGGTGGCGCCGGCTTCCACCAACATGGAGCCCCACCGGCTGTTCTTGAATGGGAGCGACTGTGCCGCGTTGGCGCGCACAAGTGCGCCATTGGAACTGGCTTTTGCCTTGTTTTCGTCATCGACGTCGTCCATGTTGCTGTCGTTCTGCGCTCTCGTGTTCGAGACAAGCGTGTTGCTGGCGCTGCTGGATGCGAGGGAAGAACTATGTGGAACGGCCGAAGTCTCGATCTCGAGGTCGGTGCCCTTTCCGCGACGTTGTCGAAGCTCGTTGGCCATGAGCTTGCGTTCGCGCTCTTCGAGCTGGAGGGCCGTGTAGGCTGTCCTGCGCTTCTCGCGCTCCTCTGGGCTCATGTTTTGCCACTCCTCCTGATCCTTGCGGTCGACTTCTTCGAGGATGCCGCGCTTCTCTTCCTTGCTGGGAGAAGAGACAGCGGATGGGTAGATGCGGTCGAGCTGTCGGCAGGCGAAATCGTCGAGCTGCTCAACTCCGCGCTCGCCCAAGCTGGCGCCGAGACGGCTGACTACTGGGCGTGAGATGGTCTTGACCGAGCTCTCGACGAGACCAGCGCCGTACTTGACGACCTTGCTACGCTGTTTGCCGAGCTCGTAGGCGCGGAGAGTGCCGCGTACCAAGGGAAGGTGGCTGACACGCTTCAAAAAGTCAGCGTCGTTCATCATCTCTGGATCGACTTCGAGCTCATTGCCGTTCTCGTCCTGAATGACGGCGGGAAGCTTGAGATCTGGTGGAAGGTCACCCAGTCGTGCGGGCCCGGACATGCGCCCTGCAGGCGACTCGACGCCCGAATCCTGCGTGAAGTCGGTGGCTGGTGTGGAGCTGGGCGAGGAGATGGCGGTAGAAGCGACGCTGGAGTTGGATATCGCTGAAGATGTGCGTACTGATGCTGTTTGGACGGGAATTTGATAAGGTAGGATGACGATGTCAGTAGCTGACCAAGAGGCAACTACGAAAGGACAGTCGAGGACAAAGACTTTGGAGCTCAATACTTACTGGTATCCTTTTGTGTGTCCAGGGAGATTGAGCTGCTACTGGGGGTAGGACCACCGAGGCCGTGGCTCGTGCCGTCGAGACTCTTCATGGCGCCCAGAGCCATGATGGCGATGCGAACATCTTCGTCTTCTGCATCGACGCCAAGGCCATTGGAAGGCGTCACCGATGTGGGCGGTGGACGCGCGAGCTCTTGCGAGGAAGCGAGATCGTCTGCTGGTGGTGTGGCGGGCGTTGTGGGAGCAGGTGTGGATGCAGCGCTAAAGGGCTGTGCTGAATCGGTGTCGCGGTCAGCGCGATGGGCGTTCCAGCGCTCCTCGTGGGAGAGACTGGTGTCTGATGTGGATGCCATGATGTTGTTGACAAATGCTGCGTTGTGGCTATGTAAGCGTTTCAGCTATCACTCGCTCGCCGCAGAGAGAAGTGCAGACCGTCAATCGCAGGTTGCTGTTGCCAAGAGCAAGTGCGAGGAGAGGGCGTGACCTTGTTGGCGGTGAGGAAGTGGGCTTACGACATCCACGCAACGTGGTACGAGCTATCACTAGGGTTGCAAGTTTTTTCCAGCTAAGGTCGACTTCAGAATGGACACGTTAGCAATCCTCCGAGCAGATGTTGCGAGCAACAGTCTGGTACTGTCGTCGGAGAACAAAGTCGTCAAAGCGCTTGGCTCTTGTCGGTGGAAGCTCAAGCGAAAGAGCTTGTCGGGGACGATGAATGGTGGGCTTGGCACCAGAAGTGCGTCGTTGTGTCCAAGCGAGGATGCAGTACCTCCGATGTGCCGATAAGATGGATGAGCAATGAGGTCGCAGCTCGAGCCGCAATGATTCCCAACGTGTGGCCGGATTGAACTTTGACAAGGTGCTGAGGGTCTCCAGTGAAACTGAATCGACTGCGACACCGTGAGTGTAGTTGGTGAGACGGTAGTCCGAAACGGAACGACGACAGTGGTGACGATGCTGCCGGTGGTGGTGACAATGAGAATGGTGCAGTGGTGATGGTGGTGGTGGTGAGGCGGTGATGATGATGACGGCGTAGCTGATCGTAAGCCACAGCGTTGCCCGGAATGGTGGCAGCTTGAGTTTGGCTGTGCTGCGCTCTGGAGTGTCACATTGGTGAGTGAGCAAACCTTGCGCAGCCTCTTCCCGCAACGCAGTATGCGCACCGCAAAGCTGAAGTCGCAGAATTGCGCTCTCCGCTGTCAGACGGCAGTACCAAAGCTTTTCAACAAGCCAGGACAAAATGTTGAAAGGGAATGCCCCCAAAGTGCGTATGCTTAGCGAATGGCGCTCTGGCAAGCAAGCGAGCTAGGCACATAAATCCGAGTACACCACGGCACGGAAAAAAAATGTAGGTGAGTGTAAGTTGCACGCGCGTGAGAGAGACGGCGGAAGAACCGATACGGAGGGACGCAGACGCTGCACCGGCGAGTGTTGGAGAGTCGGTAGACGAGGTAGAACTGGCGTGTGAACTTTGACGTGATTGCAGAGCCATCCCTTCTAGCAGACCGTCAAAGTGCGTTGCTCTTTCTCCCTTCTCTTCCTCGCCTGTGTTCTGGTCGCATCTTATTTTTCGGCCTGGTCGACCGACGGACGACGAGCCGGTCAGTTGATTCTTTGCTTAGCCTCCCGTCAGCAAGCATGCCGCGGAACGACCTGAAATTCGATTGTTGAAGGCTTCCCGAATGCGTTTTCATGACATCTTGCTCATCCTTGGTGTTCAACCCAATCCATTGCACTAGTCAGCAGCACACTTGTCACGATCTTCGGGAACGCATTCTTGGTTTGGTCCGGGCCCTTGAATGATCTCCATAAGCTCCACCAGACTGACTCAAAACATTCGAGAAAGTAACCCTGCTCATGGCAGAGGGTCCAAGCAACGGAAGAAGAGGCTAGCATTGCGTCAGCCAGACAAAGGTTGTGCGGGGCGCAAGGAGCGTCTCGAATTTATTTTATTTTTCACCTCTTTTTTCTTCTCAGGTCGTCCCAACGGAAATGTGAAAGCAGAAGTAGTTGAACTTTCACCATCCTCTGACAGGCTTTCACACTCTGTCTCTTCTTGACCCCTTTTGATCCCTTTGGCTTCGCGTCCCAAGTTCCAAGTGTGCAGGGTCAGTCTGACTCTGAAAATTGGATTTTGGACGCGGTGTGACAGCAGCTCTGTGTTTGTGGTCGCCAGTCCTTGGATTAAGCGACCGAAAAGGGTCCGTAGTTCGGTGCAAGCTGCCGACGCCGCGGCAGGTTATACAGGACCGTACAGCTATCATACAGCTATTCAAAACCACCCAGCCAACATCTCTTGTAACCTGATGAGAGCCGTCAGCGACATATGAATGCAGGTCGGCGCTGGTCTGCTTGTCTCTCATTTGAATCGGCTTTGATCGCCCTCGGAGAATTCTTGAGCGTTGTCGTGGATGTCGTCAGCAAACAAAAATATAGCCTGGCTTTTGATCCGGATGAACATCGAGACACGCAAATCTTTGCGACGAAGCACAACCGCGAGATCCACATCCCCTTCATCACCCTTTGATCGGCCACTTCGTGGACGCTTCATCACGAAGGATATGCCTCGTGATTGCCTAATGATAGGTTGCCACAGATCCCGACGGTCATGGCAGGAGCCGCTCGTTGACGTTTCCGTCGCCCAATTCACAGTGAAGCCTGGCAGTCGCAGCTCATCCGACAGATATCGGCAAGGTGTCGGAGGGTGCGCTCTTCGGTGGCAGCGTGTGAAAACAGCGCCTGGTAGCTGAGGAATCCTATCCTGTCTTTCGTCGATCGCGCCGGAGCATTGTTGTGCGGTTCTATGCATGGATCAGAGGGGCAAAGAATCTCCAAGGCTATCCAACCATGCCTCGCGCAACGTCGTCACCGCCCGTGTCGTAGTTGACTCGGTCTGTTTTCAATCTCGATCTTTGCCCGGGTGGTTGGGTCGCTCTTGCGTCAGCTTTCGTGCGACGATAAGCAGACCGTCGGACGCATCTGGACATCATCCTCATGATATAATATTATCATATACTGCCTGCATATCTGAGACCAAGCCTGGCCACCGTGTCTGTGCCTGCAGCGCGTGGCCCTCCTGTCGACGTCGCGTGAAAAACAATGTCACACGTCAAAATCGGGTCTTATCTTCTCGTCCCGATTCGATACCGATCTTGATCGCATCGCAACATGTGGCGTCCTCCTCGAGGACATCTTGGCAGCATCCAAGAGAAGGTTGTCATGGTACCAGGCTCGCATGACCGGTGACTTTGCATCCGACGCAACGTTTCTGCAACCCACCTTTCAGCGTCAGCTCAAGCTCGGAGACGTATTCTGACGCTTGAGAGTGCGACGGCAAGGAGTGTCATCGACTCGTTCATGCAACGAGGCGGTGCGGCCAAGTCTGACTTTCGGATGGATGTCACGGCCTTTGCTCCATAAGTGGCTGAAGTGTGGCAGGGAAACCCTAGGCGAGGTCGAGAGGATGGTTAGCGAAACGTCTTTTTCCCACGCTGGCTCACCGAGGCGACTTCGCTTAGAAGTCGACCACAACCTTTACCCCGCGTCGCTTCAGCCCAACAAATGCGCCCAGCGTCACGTTTACGCCACCGAGCCGTGAACACGAGCCAGCAGGATCGTCACGACAGCCTCTATGATGATCACTCGGCTTTCCACAGTGGAGCCCCGCACTCGCTCTCAAAGCTGGAGGACCGTGCCGAGAGTAACACGACAGGAAGCTCGACTAAGACGGAAGTGAGCTGCCCTACGTCAGGTTGTCATCTTCAAAGCTTGCCAAGGCTGTCCGACTGCTCACGACAAGCAAGCCCAGTGTCGACAGTGGGTCCGATTCAGATGGCTGCTCCCAATCGCATCTGTAATAGAACTAGGCCTCGTCGGTGCTAGCAACTCGGTGCTGTGCGTCTCGACTTGCTCGCTGGAGTGGCTGAACGAATTGAAGGAGAAGATGCAAATCGGTCGGCGTGGAAAATGTCCTCAAAAACAGCGGCAGTGAAAATCGAGCTCTAAAAAAAGGCCTTCAGAATCACGTGTGGGGGAGCCAAAACGCGTCTCCAGGTTTGAGCTGCGATAGCCAAATTCCCTTACCTTTTGGCGGAAAGCTGCAATCACCTGCCCGGCTTGCAGTCTTTGTTCTCGAGCCGGCTCAAGGACAGTTCTATATGGCTATCACGGGTCATGGCGAAACGGCAGCGATGGGGTACATCTCGTACAGGCAGCGGCACCGATGGGTCCAGTGCGAGTCGGAGTCGAGGACAAGCGCGGGAGCGGGAAAGCCGAGTCGGAAAGTTGAACAGCGCGGAAAACCTGGCCAAGGTGGTTGACGGCAATCAGCGCGAGATGCACCGACATTGCTCAGCAGCCTTGTTCCGGAAGAAAGTTCAAGGCGAAGACTCGGAGTCCATGATAAGCGATCAGGTTTGACCACGAACCAAGTGCTATGCCGGTGGGCAACTGCTCTGAAGAGGGTCGACAGTCGATTGAGCGTGCTGTACACTGCACACCCCGATCTGGTCGTCGTGAATTGCAGTACGTCGTAGCAGACTACGGAAGCGAGTTCAACAAACACCGACGAGCAGGCGAGAAATGCGTGCCTCCATTACCGTTGCCGACGAGCGATGGTCGAGTTAATGCAGCCTGCAGGGCAATAACAACAGCTTTCTCCGTCACGGTGACAACAGTGCTCTGGGAAGCTGGAGAAAGGCACATAGCTATGACGCGGACGATACTGCTGGCAACCGCAAGGATGCGTCTGAGTTGCAATAGGAGCTTGCAGTCGTCTTATGTGCAGCCATCAACTTACCGGCCTTCTTGTGGATTTCGGCGTTGCCGAGTCCTGTCTGGGAGCAAAGAACAACACAAGCCGGGAACGCGTCGCAATAATCACACAGCAGCCGAGACAAACACCAAAAACACTGACTGTGACTGTGATTCTGCGCAGACTGCCAGTACGTCGCGGATGTGGAGCAACACATCAGCCTGGGACAGACCACACACGACAACACAGAGCGTCAAAATCCATCGTCGGTCCGACCAGGCCAGCGGATCTCTCTGTATTCAACCCTCGGACTATCTGGTTCATGGCTGCATTCCCATTGTTTTCTCAGCACGGCTGAAGTAGCTTAGTGAACAAGCTAGCAGGTCGGTCACATGGACAAGCCCGCCCGCCGTGCAGTCAACAAACAAATTCTCCGTAGACAAGCACCAAGGATCGCCGCATCTCTCGGTCAGCATCAGAGTCTGCTCACCAGCTCCGTTCGTCGGAAGGGATAGCTCATTCTGCTTGCCCGACACAGTCTGCTGCATCGAAGTCTCGTCCGGAGTGCAGCATCCGGCATCGCCTGTCGTCGATGCATTGCTCGACCAACTACCTTCCCGAGTCTCTCAAACATCGGTCGGCTGGATTCATCGCTTGACTTACCTCTCCAGCCGAAAGCGCCATCACCCTTTCATGCCACTTTCTAATTGCCATCACAATCGCGCGCTACCGACGCCACTTCCATAACATCCGCCAACCTAGTCACGCCACGGTCGGATCGTTCCGCAGAGGCCTATCAATCGCGTCGGCGTCTCCGTTTCCTTCCACCCTTCACTTCTGCGTATCCTTTGCTGTGTGATCACTCGATCGACGCTCTGCGCCGTCGCATCGTATTCGGAGCTCACACAACGTGCTTTTCTGCCTCGACAACAATCACAACGCCAAGTCATCTCTCCGCGACTTGCGAGCTGCTCCTCTTTCTAGCCTCAGCTCGTTCGGCAACCTCTCTTCCCACTCACACCCATTCGCTCAGCATTCACCAATGTCGTCAGACCTGGTCAATGTCTAGGCTGCAACCAACTCCAAGCGGCCTTCCGACCTCTTCACAATGACGGCCGACTCGCCGTCATCATGGCAAGACCGACATGACACGATACGCCATGTGCTACAGTCCAGAAGGGTCAGGGCCGCACTTCGCGATTTTCACATCAGTCACACCGGCGTTGGTAGCGCTAGTTCGTCATCTCTCGCAACCCTTCAAGATGCAGATGACGGCACCAGTCATGGCGAGATCAACCCGCAAACGCTCGGTAGACTGCTCGACATTGGCTTGATCGTAGCATGGAGCGCCGACGGCCTGCCCTCCACCAAGGATCCCAACCCATTCAGAGCGGCAGCGACTCCGTCCCTACACAGTCTGCGCCAAGCCAGCTTGCAAGTCCAAGATTTCAAGACCATCAAGGTGCTCCAGAAGAGTGCGGGCAGTCTCGTCGAAGTGGTCAAAAATCGCCTCGATGGGCGCGTCTACGTTCTCAAGTCGCTCGTCAAGGGGTTTGCCCGACGAAATGCTGCCATCCAAACTCCCATAAACGAGACCAAACTGCTTCAGCGCCAACCTGCCGATGACAATCCATCCAACGACGATCGAGCGCGTCTCCTCACGCCGCAGCTGCTTGCCTCTTTCCAAACCCAAAACTCGGTTCACGTGCTCATGGAGTACGTTCCCAGCGGCGACTTTAGCGAGCTCCTCATGGCTGCGAGCAACTGCGGCGCCGAGTATCCTGGACGTGCGCCGACAGGACTCCTCACGGAAGATTGGATCTTGCGCTACAGTGTCGACATGGTCCAGGCCATCGCCTGGGTGCACGCACAGGGCTTTGCTCACAGAGATATCAAGCCAGGCAACTTCCTCTTGGATCAGAGCGGTCACCTCAAGCTCTGCGACTTTTCCAGCGCAGCGCCCTTCAGCAAATTTCAAATCCAGCCAACATCGGCCAGACAGAGCCACACGAGACGCCCCTCGTCATCGACGGAGCGCAAGGTGTGGGCCTTCTATTGCTCTCAGCCCACGGGCACCTGCGACTATCTCTCCCCCGAAGTGCTCGAGGCAGAGGAGAACCGAGTGCTTGAGCGACAGCAGCAATTGGAAATGTCGAGCCTCGATGACATGCTCGGGCTGAAGCGCGCAAGCTCGACATCCGGCTCCAAGAACGCAACTGCTGGTCCGGAAAAGGTGGCGGGCGCGTATGGCCCAGAGGTCGACTGGTGGAGCTTCGGAGTCATGATCTACGAGATGCGATTCGGTGTCCTTCCCTTCTTTGCAAGCAGGATGGAGGAGACCTACGAAAAGATCAAAGATCACGCATCTTCCCTCGTCTTCGATCGTTCGATCGAATGTTCGACGCCACTTAGCAGCTTGATTCGCTGCCTTTTGACTTCAGCGGATCGCCGCCTCGGTCGAGCTTCCTCTGTGCAAGTCCAGCAGCATGCCTTCTACCGCATTTCCAGCATCGATTGGTCCAAACAATGGCCACTGCCACCTCCCTTTACACCGAATGCCGAGGTCGTCAATCTCTCCTCTGCGCACGCCGCAACGGCAGGAGAAGACCGCCTGCAAGGGCTCCCGACCAATCCCATCGCAGCTCGTCTACAGGAGAACTCCTTCTCCGTCGTGTCGAGCTTGCCATCCTTTTCCGCGCTGTACGACGGCGACCCAGACGATTTTCCAGCCTTCACCGACTCGCGAGAGCTCGAATCAGAGTCCATGCGCCAGCAGCAAGACTGGTGGGAAGGCGAAAGAGCACCAACTGACAACTCGGCGCACGATGCAGCCAACGACAGCGCTGCTGTGCTGCCAGCGTCAACATCAATGGCGGATGCGGGGCCATCGGGCATGTCAAGATCCTCCTCGTCTCCCGCCGTGGTCTTGAGCACATCTTCGCAATCCCTGACCCTGCGAGACACAAGCTCCTACATGATTGGCGCCAACTCGCCACATGTGTCTCGTTCCGCACCGCGATGGTCAGACTGCGACGTCACATTTGTTGGCTTCAGCTATCTGCCACAACGAGATGCCTTTACCTCTGCAGCAGCGCAAGGAGCCGTCTTGTCGGGTGAGATGTCCACCGCCGTCAGCATGGACGATCTGGCAAACACGTCGGGAGCATCTCCAAGCGGCTGGCCTGCAAGCACCCCAGTTGCATCTACTCCCTTTCACAGGGCTGGTGGACAATCCTCGCAGTCGCTCTCAATGCTACCGACCCCTCCATCGTTCGCACCGAGTCCGGCTGGGCCCGAAGCCGCCGTGTTGGATCCGCAGGACGCCACTTCGAGTCAACACGCGAGTGCTCATCCTATCAGACCATCTGCGATGCCTTTCTCTCAGCCGCACAGCTTCGTGACACCAGCTCGTAAGCCGTCGTATATGGCCATGCATGAACGTTTCCGCCAGCTGCAAGGACAGGAAGCGCCTATCCCCGAAGACGCTCTGGCCAACTACACACCAGCCGTACCACCATCGCCCTATCCGTTCCCCATGGCCTCGGCCGCTCGCACCTCGAAGCTCACCGGAGGCAACAAGCCACTGCTGTATCGACGCGATCTGGATCGAGCAAGGTCTGCAACACCAGGCGGTGGAAGCGTTGGATCCGACAGTCGTCAGTCAGGAGGCAGCAATGCCGTTCGAGAAATGTCGGAGCGAGAAGCTTGGGACGAAATGATGGCCGCCGTCCAAAAAAGCGTCCGAAAAAAGCAGCCTGTAGTACCGGTGCCGGCGACGCCACACGTCCGGTCAGCTGCACGGGGAGGTGGCTTGCCTCGCTCGTCTACAGACCCACAACTATCGGCTGCAAAGCCGACCGCGACACAGCCTCCAACACGCACGCAGCTGCAAGGTCCACCACAGACGTCCGAGCATCAACCGCGGTCAATCAGGAGAGCCTTGCAACCCTTGGCGGCTCCACAACAGGCGACTGGATCAGACGACCAAGGGGATCATCTTCGAGACGGCAAAGCAGTGCCAATAGCGCAGCCAGCTGCATCGATTCGGCAACGCAACTCGAGAGCCAATCTGATCGCCCCGCGAGCTACTTTCAAAATCATTCCACCGGAGTCTCCACAGAGCTCACCGCCTCAACTTCTTTTGCACGAGTCGCCTCGGCAGAGCCATCTTGCACTCGACATTGACATGTACGATTCGGATGCATCGGACGACTCGGTCACCGGCAGACGCCATTTGCGACACAAAAAAAGCGCCCGACAGCTCCTCATCCGCGCTCAAGAGCGCGGCACGCCTACCAAGCCGAAGCGTGCACAAAGTCCGCCGCTGACCGACGCCTTTGCATCAGCGCCATCCGTGGCAGCAGTTCTGGAAGCGGCGGGCGCTCGCAGCTCGCCGCCCATCTTTCTGAGCGACCAATCTGCTCGGTCTGGCCATTCCTCCCGCGACGTTTCTTACGAACACAGCATTGAGTTCGCTTCCGGTCCGGTTCGGACACGGACCGGCTCGTTGCAAAAGTCCGGCAAGGTGTCTCCTGATAATAGCGGCGAAGTTCTGTCGACGAGCCTAGGTAAGACCATGGTGACTTTTGCGCCCATGGCGTATGTCCCCGTGTTAGGAGCAATGCCGCCTTTGCGAGACGGCACTGCCAGCTCGGATGGTCACGGCGACATTCTTGGGTCTTCGCGCGACTCGAATCGCTCGACTAGGACGATTCGTCGCAAAGACAGCGGCGAGATGCTTTCGCAGTACCGCAAGGCGAAAGGCATGGGACGAGCCACCAGTATGCTCTCGCTCAGCGACCGTGCCAAGGCCGATGCAGAAGCTGCAGCGACTGCGCGACCGGGTACTGCCGTTTCATCGTCACCGCCATTGAGCGGCAGGGGCGAGGAGGACGACTTCATTCTGGGCCATGTCGAGAGCCGCATGCACTTGATGGCTCCCGGTGGCAGCTTACCTGCCCGCACCATTCGTCGCTTTTCGAGCGTGCTGTCACTCAAAGAACGAGAGAAGGTGAGCATCGAACGACCTTCAAGTCAAGACGGTGCTGCCAAGTCAAGTCGCGGATTCGGACGGTTCCGCAGCCGCATTACCTCGTCGACATTGTGCGAAGAGCCGAACGAGGAGGTCGGCGGCCAAGGGGACGGGGGAGCAACGACGGACAAAGTTGCAGGAGGGAAGGGTGTCGGTGTAGTCGCGGACGGGCAGCAGGGCAATCTTGCATCGACGAGGCTCGGACGAAAATTCGGGGACACGTTGCCGAGGTCGTTTGCGTTGAGGACGGCTTCGTCAACGACGGCGCTCGGCGGTCGCAAGAGCGTCCTGCCTCCCACGGTCGAGGCAGTGGGAGCGCAAGAAGTCGATTCGCCCGCAAGCAAAGCCGACGTCAGCCTGATGAC
The DNA here is from genome assembly GCF_000403515.1 of Pseudozyma hubeiensis SY62. Taxonomy (NCBI): domain Eukaryota; kingdom Fungi; phylum Basidiomycota; class Ustilaginomycetes; order Ustilaginales; family Ustilaginaceae; genus Pseudozyma; species Pseudozyma hubeiensis. The sequence goes on along the minus strand of NW_012133789.1, from coordinate 100,169 downwards.
GGGTCTGAACCACAGGCATACCGCGCTGCAGGGGTCGTTGCTCGGATTGGAGCAGCGTCTGGCTCGGCTCAAGGCTCGACTCGAAGAATAGGCGATCGTCGTTCTCGTACACTTTCAGCATTGATCCACGCACTTTCGTGGATTCGGCATTGCATTTTCATTCTCGTTCTTACGCATTTTCAATACGATCTTCAATCTTAAAGCATTTCACCACATCGCACAAGCTCAACGGTCTGCTGAGTCGTGCTTCACACGTGGAGCAACGCGGCGGAGAGCTGTTGCATGACATTGCGAAAGCGGAGAGACCAAAAGGATGTTCTCAGTCGTACAGGATATCGATGAGTACAGCCTGTGAAGTGAGGTGCGCTCTGCACTGTGGTTCGAGCAAGATGGTCTGGGTTTGATCGACCAAGATGGCCGGACCGTTGATGGTGGTACCCTTTTCGAGCCTGTCCAACTTGATGATGGGGGTGTCGAGTCTTCCTTCTTGGTCGAAGTAGACTTTTCTCACCGCCAGAGGATCCACTTTGTGCGCTGCATCAGTGTTGGCGGCTTTTTTGTCGGTGAAGAGTTGACGGTATTCTTCGAGTACGGTTTGACCCAATGAGTCGAAGCTTTTGCCGATGCCTTTGACTCTGATATCGTCGACGATGATGTTTTTGTCTTCGAGGACGAAACCGAATTCCTGCTTGTACTTGTCGATAAAGACTCGTTCAAAGTCCCAACCACCGTTTTCGGGTTGCAAGGTCATCAACGCTGTATCCGTTCCCTCGTATCGCAGATTCAACAGTGTCTGCAGTTGGATCCTATCGCCTTTGAAACCTTGTGCTTCCAGTTCCTTGCTCACTTTGGATCGCAACTCGTCCACGCGCTTGGAGATCCTCTTCTGCGAACCGGAACCTTCTCCCTCCCACGTCTCGGAACACGGCTCTTGCTCTTCAAACACCCTATCCGCCAACGCCATACCGTAGGCACTCAGAATGCTCGAATACTTGTGGACTATCACCGTCTTGATCCCCAACGACCTGGCCAGGGAACAAGCGTGCTGTCCACCTGCACCTCCGAAACTCGCCAGGATGTGCTTGGATGCACTGTACCCTCGAGCCTCCGTGAGCGCTCGGATGGGTCGACACATGATCTCGTTCGCAACTCGGATGAACCCTTGCGCCACTTGGTCGACGGACAACTTGCGTTCCGAACTGGAATTGATCTCCTCGGTAAGCTCTTCGAACGCTCGTTGGGAAGCCTCCTCGTCCAAACCTTGATTTTCGTCCGGACCAAAGATCTTTGGGAACATCTCGACCGCCAACCTACCCGTGACGAGATTCGCATCGGTAATCGCCAACGGTCCACCCTTACGATAGCACGTAGGTCCCGGATGCGCGGATGCCGATTCAGGCCCCACGGTAAACAACCCATTCCTGAAGAACAGCCGCGAACTACCACCGCTAGCAACCGTGTTGACATCAAGCTGCGGGCTTTGGATCGTAATACCATCCAGTGTCGTTTCGAACACCTGTTCATACTGTCCGTCGTACCGAGAAACGTCGGTCGACGTACCGCCCATATCGAAACCGATGATGGGTCGTTTGTCCTCCTTGTCGTAACTCGTCAATGCCATACCGACAACACCTCCCGCTGGACCGGAGATGATGGATTTGAGCCCGGAAAAGTGGTCTACGGACGTCAAGCCACCGTCGGACATCATGAACTCGACTTTGGTTCCCGCTTCACCGCTCCTCAGCGAGTCCTCGAAGCCGGAGAAGAAGCCGTCGATGTAAGCTTGCAGCACAGGCGTGAGATAGGCGTCGGCGGTGGAGGATGTTGCACGAGGGACCATCTTGATCATGGGCATCAATTGGCTCGAACAGCTGACGGTGTCGAAGCCGACGTCGAGCGCGATCTTCTTGATGATCTGTTCGTGGAGAGGGTAGGTGTAGCTGTGCATGAGAACGACGGCGAGAGATCGATAGCCATGTTCATGGTAGAGGGCGTGAAGCTGTTTCCTTATAAGCTCCTGGTCCGGCTTTTTGAGGATGGCGACTGCCTCGCCGGAGATGCCTCGCACGATCTCTGGTGGACCAGTGGGCTTTCCTTGGGCATCGTAGGCATTTGGTGGCTGATCAGTCCCTTTGTATGGCTCGTTGATCTTGGTGATATAGTCACCCTCTTGCTTCGAGTCAAGATCGAATTGGACCGCGTTCTCCCTAGCACGTGGATCCGAGGTGTACCCTACCAACGTCACCCGCTCATCGACCTCCAGCACGCCTTCATACAGCACCTCTGGCTTCTTGATGGCGAGGTCAAAGATACTCGGTCTGCTCTGATTGCCGATCTGCACCAAATCTTTGAATCCCTTTGTGATGACGAGTGCATGCCGTTCGCCCTTGCGTTCGAGAAGTGCGTTGGTAGCTACGGTGGTGGAGAGACGGATGTAGTCGATGTTGGAGGTGTCGATCTTTTGACCTCGCGGAATGTCGGTCTTGTAGGCCTGTTCGAGGATGCGGCGAACACCTTCTGTGGGAGCGTCTTTGTAGTTGGCCGGGTCGTGGGAGAGAAGCTTGATGACAATGTCGGTAGGTTCTTGGTCAGGGGAGCTGGGTGGAATGCGCCCGAGGCAATCTGTGAATGTACCGCCTCGGTCAATGGCAATCTGAATGCGGTTGCCGTCTGACATGGTGTTTGCACTGTGCACAGGATACGATGGTGATGGTGAAGGAGAAGAAGAATGCACGAGCCTCCACCGGAGTTGGTTGCTGATTCAAGAAGTCCGTTCAAATCGCCGGTGCTGGTCTTTTGCTTTAAATGTGCGATCGACCAAGCTTCCAACAAATTCCGCAGAAAAAAGAGCAGATCGAATCCGCACGGTTGGAAGGAGAGCGAGCAACACTGGGCTCGGCTGGGCTGGCTGCGCACGGTCGGCTGAAAGTGCTTTGAGTGGTTGAGTGCTTGCGGAAGTGTGTGCGTTGAAGTGTTGATCTCGCTCCTTCTCTTCTTCTTCTTCTCCTCATCCCTTCCCTAAAGAGTCGCAATCGAGAGCCAATCGTGCTCATACAATCACAATGATCCGTGGGCTACAGGCTTATCTCCACGATCGAGGTCTTACACAGACTGCACCGCTTTCTGCGCTCAAGGACACCCGTCTCGGCATCGATCTATCCTACTATCTCAAGCAGCTCCTCTCATCTCCATCCACATCGGAGCCCCTCGTTGCTGCACTTGGAGGCGCTCCCATCGCCCTCATTTCTCACATCGAAACCGACCTTCGCGCGCTCGAAAAGGCCCGCATCAAGCCAGTCTTTATTCTCAACGGTATCCAGCCCAACAAGCGCATCCGCCCCTTCTCATACGAAGATCCTCGCGTCAAGCAGAGACATCGCGCGTGGGAGGCCTACGAGAACGGTCAAGTTGACGTTACACACTCTCTCCTCTCCGCCAGCAGCTCTCTGCATCACCCGGACCTCTACCGCGCCATCCTTCGTGCTTTCCGTCACAGAAATGTCGAGTTCCTCGTCGCTCCCTACCTCGCAACAGCCCAGCTCGTCTCATTGGAACGACACTCCAAATCCTACGTACACGCCATCTACGGTCCCACAGAAGTCCTGCTGTTTGATCGCGTAGAACGTCTCATCACCACTCTCAATCTCTCCGATTCCACTTTCCAGTTCGTCAACAAGCACTCCATCCTCAACGAGCTCAGGTGCAACGAGGAGCAATTCCTCGACGTCGGTCTGCTTGCCGGAAGCGATCTCTGCGCCACCTTCCCCGCCCTTCAAGATTCCAGTCTGGGCGCTACACCACCGCACGCAGGCGCACCACCAAATCTGCGCCAGATCAACGACCTCGTTAAGCATTACAAGGGCGGCTATCCGCTCGTCGCTGCTTTCGAGGCCCACCCTATCGTATCCAAGATCAACTACGTGGATCAGTTTTGCAGATCCAGGACCATCGTCAAATTCTGCCTCGTACTTTCAGCAGAGGAGGGTCGCGTTCTGCCACTGCCGCTCGCAACGCCGCCTCCACCCATCTCGATCGGCTCTGCTCCCCCTCACATCGCTCCCAACGGAGCCGGTCCTGCCGCAGGCGGCGCTTCCATCGGCTCGTCCACCGGCGCAACGCCCATTCTCACTGCTGCCGACGTCCCGCTCGACATACACGACGTCTTCTCTCATCGCCTCCCCGATGAGGTTTTCCTTCACCTGTCCAGAGGCCTTGTCGGTCCTCAGGTGCTGTCGAGCTTGACCTCTGGGCACGTCATCGAAGCACCTCCTCTCGACAACGGCGAGAGCGAAGACTACCGACGCTACGTCCGCGAGACGCTCACAGAGACGCCGCAGTCCCCCCGTTGCGTTTCGGTCGCTCTCGCTGCTGCCGTCCTCAACGGTTTCTGGTCGTCCCGCAAGATCACCGGCATCTACTATTTCGCACCTTCTGCCGACCACCCGATCCCACACGATTCGGCGGCGACGCTACAGCTCATCAACCGCGTCAACCAGTGGAACGTCTCCAACCGCTTCATCGAGGAAGAGCTTCGACGTCAGAACTCCTCCACCATCGACATCGCACTCTGTCTCGGCGCCACCACCTCGGATCAGCTTGCCAGCAGGACAAAGACGCCTCGCGTCAAACTGCCAGACGGCTCCACCTCGGCGCTGGAGAGAAAAGACGAGATCGTAGCCAACACCATCTGGCGAATGCTCGAGCTTCGAGGGTTCCTCAACCATGCGCACCTCCACACACCGTACGCACGTGCGCTGTATCTGGCGCTGAAGAAGTCCAAGCTGAACGACAAGCTGCAGGAACCGCTGTTCTTGGCGCTCGAGCTGCTGCGCGGTGGAGCGTTGCACGCCAACTACTTCGGCGGGCGGAGCTATTCCGGCGGACCGTCGTATGGGGATGAGACGGAGAAGAGGCATATGCTGCTGGTAATGAGGACGGTGTCGTTGCTGCAGATGACGTACAAGCCGTCGGCGTGGTCGGCGCCGTTGAGTCGCGAGCTGTTGGTTTTCAACTCGTTCGTAAAGAGCACAAGTCGGGCGATGAGGAACCTCGTCGAGATGATCAGTCTCTCGCTGCTGCTGAGGGGGGATGCGAGGAGGAATCGCGATGACTTTATCGACATTTCCCTGTCACTTCCATTCCAAACGGATGTGAATACGGGGATGGGAATTCTGGTCAAGTGCTATTTGGACGGACTGTTGACGTACAGAGGTGGACCGGTGTTGGAGCACCAGGTGGATGATGCGGAGGTGGTCGAGGCCAAGCAGGGCGTGTTGGGTGCGCTGGATGATACGTTCTCGAACGTGAGGGACATCAAGCAGGAGTTGGGAAGGAGCTTCAGGTTTTGGGACGCCGTGTTGGTGGCGGTCGAGACGCTGGATGGTGAGAATGCGATCAGTAAGGAGGTGGTGACGCAGTTTAGGGATGCCGACAGGTGGTTGAGGCCGTTGGCGAAGCTACCGGGTGTGATGTGAAGATTCATAAAATACGATGGTCCTCTGCGAGGAAAAAGTCTTGAACCTGCAGCTTGACGAGGAGAACAATGGGATGTGCGGGCTGCTTGCATATGCATCAAGACCCTTTGTCTTCGATGCGGTGCTGGTGATTGCGTGTGTATAGAGGCACGAGCGTCAGAATCGCTGCATGAGTGTGTGTGGGAGCGACGAGATCTTCTCAATTTGATCTTCATGTCACCGATCCCATCACCCTCGTCCCGAATCATGCATGAGCTTCAAGCCCCCACACATTTTCATTACTGCCAATCGAGCTCGTTCCCTTTCTGTCTTACCTTCCGCAACCTCACCTCCGTCGTGGACATCCAAGGCATTACATCAACAGCAACAATCTCTCTTATCCACCTTCCTCACGACATCTGCAACCCAATTCGACCCGTCCAATGTCCGCTTCGTCCTCAAAGCGACCAAGTTTCCCCACATCCGCCGATGTCATCGTCATCTCAGATTCTTCCGACGACGACAACGACGACCAGCAGAACGACGACAACGACGATAAACAGGCTGACGACGATGACGACGAAATCGAGCTTCTCGGTGCAGCTGGGCCCTCCTCCGCCTGCATCAATGCGCAGTTGAGGGAGAAACGTTGCAAGAAGGGGGGAGCGAACGTCGTCATACGTCACACTGTGTATCGAAGACCAACCTGGTTGAAGGATCGGCGCAAAGAGAGGGTGGAAGAGCTTCCCGAGGCTCGAGCGAAGATGCTGAGGACGGAAAGAGGGGAGAGGGCGGTAAGAGAGTCGTACGGTTGGGCGGCAGGTGGAGCGACGAAGGTTGAGGAAGAGCAAGGGATGCCAGCGAAGATGACGTTGGAAGAATCCGTGCTGCGCGATCGTCCAGACTGGGAACTGCAACGACGTTCCACGTCAAGACACGCCCTGACATCCGACCACCTCTCCAATCTGCCCACACCTCCGAACATCCAATCTCCCACCAGCGACTCAACCTCGGACTCGTACGCCTACTCGCACACGCTCATCGACCACACGCCTCGCGCGCCCGGCGCCCGCCCCTACACCATCCAACTCATCCACCACCACCCCTCCCACTTCTCCCCTTCCTCGCAACCGTTCGACATCGACGAAGTGCCCTCCTTCGAACGTGGGTCCTGGCTCTCCCTCTGTTCGCACCGCTATCTGGTCGAATCTGGGGCGTATCCGACTGATGAACAATCGCGTGTTACCGCCGCCGAGGTGATAAAACCCCAACTGTTGAGGCTGTTCGATCTATCGGGTTGGCCCTGCGGTGGTGAACCGAGGATCTCCTTCCCCGTTATCACCAATTCTGGCGGGAAGAAGTTCCTCGACATCCGGGTGACGGAAGAGCAACAGTTTGAAGCGATACGAAATCTCATTGCGGTGCCGAGAATGGGGTTGATGCTCAAACCTTTCTTGCACGGTGCTTTCGTAGACGATTCGAGGTTCCTGCTGCTTCAATTCTCCCACCCGCGCGTCAAAGCTTCGATCTTTTCATCCATGTCTACCTCCGACACATCCCAACTCGAATCCTTCTCCACCCAGTGCCTTCTCGCCATCTCCACCTGTCCTCGTCTCTCCAACATCGGCTCAATCATCGCTATGTGGTTACTACCCGACGGATTCCCCCACAACCCAGAGTTGGAGGTGGAGAACAAATGGGAGAGAATCCCCGCATACATCGTCCTCATAAAACGCAATGCTGCGCCAAAATTCATCCTTCCAAGTCATCTCAACGTCATCGAAGCACACGGAAACGTCTGGATCAAACTCTGGTGGAACGATAAACCCGTCGATCTGTGCAACTACTGTAAGAGCGCACTTGACGGTCATACTAACGCAGAATGTACGCGCGCAAGTAGAAGGTTGGAAGGTGGGGAGAAGAAGCTCAAGTATCGGCCGAAGATGTATTGACAGCACGACAGCACTTGGAAGATATCATTTTCCGAGACTTGATTTCGATGTGGCAAATGATCGTGCAAAGATCATGTGTACTCAAGATGGACTACAAGCTTGAAGTGATGCATGGAAAACACCTTCAAACCCACCGTTGTCAGTCTCGAGAGCGTTTTTCGTCGAGAAGGCATATCGGGATACCTTGCCCTCTCTTTCCACAAAGCGTCTCTTCGACGCTTCTCATCGCCGTGTTGTGATACCAGCAAAACCACTTGTTCACGATCCCCACTCAGGTCAAACCTTCCTCACCGTCACAGCCACACACCATCACAAACCTCCCTAATCAAACCAGTTCAAACCCTATCATTCACCTTCCCCCTATCCCTTTGCCACTGACTTCTCATCCGCCTTGCTCAAATGCAACATGCTCGTATAGGCCCTCCTGCACACGGGACACGCGTATTTCCTCCTAGGCGTCCTGCCCCTCCTCCTCTCGCTCTGCCTGATCCCCACCACGCTGTCCCTCAGCTGAACCGCGCACTCCAGACACAACCCATGCGTACACGGCAGCAGCAAGGTCGTCGGTGGACTGCTCAGACAGATCAGACACTCGCTGCCGTTGCTAGCGTCCAGATCCATCGGCGGTGGCGGCGGCGCAGCTCCCTCCTCATCACCCAAATCCGCACCTTCCACCGGAGCAGGCGCAACAGCAGGAGGCTTCGAGGACAACCCATACAGCTCCTGCAATTGGAACCTGTGCGGTCCGATCTCCGCTTCCTGCCCCTCCACCTGCGAAGACCAGGTCCTCGTCGGAACCCCTTCCGACTCTGCCACCTCCTCCACCACCTCGACCTTCTTCGAGGGCAAAGATGTCAATCGCAGGTAGCTCGTTTGCAGGTTGGGCTCTCGCAACGGTCGAGCGTTCTCGTCGAGCGCCTCTACCACGATGGCGAGCTTGAGCGTTTCACGTTCCGCCTTTTCGCGCGCAAGCCGCTGCTCCTTCGTCTCCTCCTCCACCGGCTGCGTCTCCTGACCCTCCGTGGCTAGCGACTGTGCACCGCCCTCCGCCGCCGTCGCCCCCACCGCCACCACCGCCGCCGCCCGCGCAGGCTGCCCCTCCTCATCCGCATCATCATCCCCTACTTCCAACCTCCTGTTGAACTCAAACCCTGGCGTCTCCGGAACCGCCGCAGGCGTCGCCACCTCCACACCCCTCTTTCCCCCCACCTCCCGCCTACCATCGCTGACACCCGTCGCACCGCTCTCCAGCTTCTTTCCCTTCGGCGGCGCATAATACTGCAGCTGCAACGGCAGACTAGCCGTATGACCTACCCCAAATCCTTTCTTCAACTTGGCAACATGGATCGGCCATCCCAACACATGCGGAGGCGGACCGCACTGCGCCAACCACGCCTGCCCACCATCCGCATTCTGCGTCGACGAGAGCGGATCCGAGCCGCGGTCGGGAGGCGGCGTCCACCCGAGCCAGCTACCGTGCTTGCGACTGGCACGAACAAAGATCTGCACGCTGGCGTAGGGCGCAGCGCAGTCGTATTCAAAGTAGAGCGAATGCGTCGGCTCGGGAAGCAGACCCGCTGCAGCGCTGCTGCTGCCGTACGAGAGGCTGGGCAGCACAGAAAGCGAAGTTCGAGATCGCAAGATGTTGGTGGTATCGGCAGCGGTATCCGGCGTCGTCTTTGTCGAAAGCTTGAGGGTGTTGCGCTTCAGATTGACAAATGACTGGAGGGTGGTGCAGACAGGCGGGCCATGAGTGGCAGGCGAAGCAGCAGGTGCTGCCGCAGGAGGAGCGCCATCCTGAGCTACGCCAGTGCTGCGTTGAATCCAGCGTTGAAGCGTGGCGATCTCAACACCTTCGCTCATGGCGATTGAGCCGTCGGCAGAGGGACCTTCACGATTGAGCTGATCAATGAGATCGGCGGTGGATCCCTGCATCATGCCAGTGGCAGCCTGAGATGAGTCGACCGTTCGCTCCGGAACGACCCCTCCAAGCGAGGTGACGGATTCGGCGCCGAGCGACATCATGCTGAGGCCGGAAAGCGAGGCACCCCTAGCTCGACCGCGAGAGCCGAGGCGAGCACGGCGCGAGGCAACAGAGTTATGCGGATACAAGGCATCGGTTGAGGTCATGCCGGTGGCTGGGTCGATGGGAGGATTGGACGAGTCGTTGGCGGCCGATGATAGAGTTGGCGATGCGAGCACAGCTGCTGTAATGGGTGAAGTCGGGCTGATGATGGCGAAAGGTTGGGGAACACCAGCGCCGTGGCTGGAGACGGCGCCAGAGCTGCTGATGCCGCTTCCAAAGTAATTTGCCAGGTTGGGACCGAACAAGGTGGCGGCCTCTTCTCGTTCGCGTCGACTGCTTCTAGATTTCTTGTTGGCGCTGGTGCGAGATGCGGGAGGGGCGGAGGGAGCGAGCAGGATGGGGGCCAGAGCATTGCCGCCGCCAAGGCGGGCAATTGTGCCACCTCCCTGACCCTGAGACTGGACAATTTCCTCTTGTCTTTGCCTCTCCTGGTCGCGGTCGCGCTGACGCAAGGTGGAGAGGGAGGGGATGGAGATGGCGGAGAGGATGGATCTGCCGGACGGGTCGCGTGCATGTCGAGGCTGTGCTTGCTCGATGTCGAGGTTGGCGTTGTCGGCGATGGCGACAGCAGGTTGAGAGTTCATTTCGACGAGCTGCGTGTTCTGGGTACGAGAGCTGGAGCCCAAGCCGAAAGGACGAGACCAGCGGCTGCCAGCCTGCGAGGTGGACGGGAGGGCTGCTTCCTCGTCGCGAGGTGCCCTGAGTTCAGGCCCAGCTCGACGAAAGGAAAGCAAGCTCGACATTGCGAAGACTGGATGGGTATGAGCGATCCCGGAGCAGAGTCCGAGGATCTATGCAAGCGGATGGGGTGTAACGAGTCCCCGAGAATGGAAAAACCGCGGTGAAGGAGCCAGAGAGCACCTATGGTGAATGTGCGAGAGGTTGACAATTGCTGAGGTGAGGATAGTGTGAATATAAGGTTGACATGAAGATGCTTCGAAGAAGAGAGCTTTTCAGGAAGAGGATTATGGATGGGAAGAGAGAGACGAGAGAGATGGTGGAGCAGCGAGTGATTTTGCGATAGCGATGCGTTTACCCCACGCACGCTGCTTTGCTGCCACGCTCCTGCAGCTCTGTGACGAGAATCGGCATCAGCCCACATTTCGCGCTCTGTGGTTGCGTGCTTGCTTGCTTGCTCAGCCAATCCCAGTAAATTTTGACCCGCTTTGGCCGCTGCCGCCGCTTTGTTCCTAGACAGCCAGCCGGCCAAGCTTCCTTTTCAAACGCGGGCTTCGGTGCATGGAATTCCTAAATTAGCCAAATACAAGCCCGAGTGTCACCTCAAATACAAGGCGTGCATAACCAGACTACAAAATCAATGCGACTTCGGCTGTCGCTTTTGAAGGCGATTCTTGATCTGACCTGGCCATCAAGAAGAAAGCATATGCTAGTCTGCTCTCGACCATTCGTTGCTCTCTGCACTGCAAGTGATTCGCACGCACACATCAAGGTTGCGAGGGATTCGAGCGGTCGCTGTGCGAAAACAGAGTACTGCTGACAAAAGCAATGCAATGAACTCGAGTCAAGCTCTGTTTCGGAATTCCAATGCCGAGCTTTGTCCGGCTTAGCCGCCTGGCACCTCGTGACGAACAACGCCGATACTGTAGGTGCTCTGCTTCTCTCCGACGAGATCATCATACCACTCTTTGTCCAATCCAGCTTTGCGTCGATCCTCGGCGTTGAAGGGCCCCTTCAGACGGCCGATGAAGTTCTTGCGCACCTCGCGCCGAAACACCTGCACAGCATCGATAGGAGGACTGGCATTGCTGCAGAGCCATGTCAACCATCGATGTCCAGCAGAGACATGCGTGATCTCGTCCAGGTGGATCACGGTGAGAGTCTCGACGCTTTCGGCATCACCTGCGTTGGCAAACTTCTTGATGGTGGTTGGGTTGACATCCAGCCCACGCGCTTCGTGCACAAGATGGATGATCGAAAGCCGTGCTGTGAGCGAATGCGCCGTCTCCATGGCCGAGTCCCATAGGCCGTGATGGACGGGAAGAGCGCCAAAGTAGCTGCCCATCTCGTCCAGACGCTTGGTGAGCAACGAGAAGTGCTTGGCCTCGTCCTCTGCCACTTTGACAAAGTCGCTAAAGAATTGCAGCGGCATCTTGCGTGTTGGTCCCTCTGCATCTGCATCGTCGCCGTCAAAGAATCGTGCGCACAGCTGCGGAGCGCGTGCGATGATGTCCCATGCCAGATCGATGGCCCATTGCTCGATGTTTGCGAGCGAGTGAAGGATGGCGATCCGACTCTTTTCTGTTCCACCACGTCCGCGTTTGCCTTCTTGCCCCGGCCGAACTCGCACTTCCTCCTTCATGCGCGGCGGTCGTTCCGGTGCGGTCTCTTGCGGTTTGGTGATCCAAGCGCCTCGTCCCGCTGCAGAATGGGTTGCATCCCATCTTCCTCCACCGATGACCTTGCACTCGCCCGATCGGAACGCTTTGGCAGCGATGCGAGTGTACTCAACCTTTCTGACGGGATCGGATGTATTGAGCACCAGGACAGCCCATTCAACCAGAGTCTTTGGCCGCGGTGAAGGCGGTGGAATCACACCATCACCACTTTTGCTGTCGGATTCTGGCGTGGCCTCTGTTGTGGACTCGTCTAGTTCTTGAGATCCCGCTCCAGTGGATGAGACGGACAGCAGCGATGTTTGTTCATGCAGCGTCTGAGCAGCGTCTTGTCGCGATGCAACGCCAGGTGCAGACTCGCTGACAGGTCGCAGCTCGATGAGCTCCCAATTGCTGCTAGCGGTATCAGCGTCTTGACCGGCTGCCAGGTTGGACGGGAAGGGCGCTTGAATGTAGAGCGTGTCACGACGGACGGAGCAGGGATAAACACAGGCAGAGATACCGTGGGACGACTCTCCGGTCCTCAAGCTAAAGTCGTACTCGTGCCATGGACAGACGACGACCATGTCTTCGATGTCGTCGTCGAATTCTGCGTCGTTGGCCTCGATGGTGGCATTCTCGAGTGGCGCACCCAGGTGTGGGCACGTGGCTTCCATGCAGTAGTAGGTGTCGTGACTCGGCACGCTCGAGCCCGAAGTAGAGTGTGTTACGATGCCATTTGTGGCTGGTGACGTCCTCGATGTGGGTGGTGGGAAGGAAAAGATGAGAAGCGAGTGGTACTCGTGAGTGTCAGGGTGGCGCAACGTGAGGTGATGGCGTGATGAGGTCGCCAGCTTATCGAGCGGTGCGACTCTGAACCATGCTGTGTTGGCGACGGCTGCTGATGACGTCGCCGCTTCAAGAGCAGGGTCGTACGCCATTATGCAACCGCTCTAAGCTTTGGCGAATTCGAATTTGAGTATGATGGTGTCAGAAGACAAGGTAGCAAGCAAACGCAACAGAGACGCATACAGACTACGCCAGCTGCTGTCCAAGATTTCTTCCTCTTGTGTTTCTTCTTTCAGATGCGAAAAGTGGCGCTTCGCCTCTGCACGAACTCCCCGGAAAAATCAGAAATCAAGGGTCCAAAATCTAAAAATCCGAAAAGCTTTCTTTTCATTTTGGCCGGCGCTGCTCAGCTGCAGCCGTGTGCACAGGGAGCGGTGCGTGCATGGCGTGCATAGCGCGTGCGTGCGTGCGTGTGTGTGCGTTCTCTCGCGTCAAGTCGATGTGTGACTTTAGAGATATGAAGGACGAAATGAATGCAGTTGGCGCTTTAGACATGTCACAAGTACTCTCACGCTCGACTCACTCAAGCCATCCCGACGAGCCTGCCATCCGACCACCATCAATTCTCACTTTCATCTCAAGTTGCGGCCGACAGCCATCTCTATATTGCTCTTATGGTATCTGATGCGCAGTAGACCTGATTGGACGAGCCTCGTCACCGTCATGTCACTTCTCACGTCTTGATCTCCTTCGCACTGGCAGCCCCGCTGCTGTCTTTGCTCCAATTGCACAGCCATCATGGCGAGCGCATTCACTAGGCTCTTTTCGTCCTCGCATCGAAAAAGGACCTCCACTGCCTCCTCTTCACGTCGTCACGAATCTCGCTTCCCTACCTCGTCCACCTTTGACCTCAGGCACTCTATCCCCGAAGAATCCTCCTCCGCTGCAGAACCCTCTTTTCCCAGCTCGCCTTCGCCCACAAAGCTTACCGTACAACAGCTCAACGACCACGTCTCGGCGCCCATATCTGATGCCACACTCCGACGCAGATCACTCGCCATCGACGCTTGCCGCTCCAGCGATGCACAACGTCCCCGCCTGCCTCGCTCCTTCAGCGCTCTCGACATCACTTCGCCGCTCGATCTCGGCGTCGCTGCGCACCAGCACATCGCATCTGAGTTGGACGAGACCACTGTTCCGCCTCCGGTAGATGACGAAGACGACTTTGAGTCCAATCCACTTTACCTCAATCTCTCGGAGGATCCGCGACTAGCCACCGATTGGACCACAGCAAGTTTGGTCCTTATCCCCCTGGCCCGCGCTCTGACCTCACGCGATGCCGTTCATCCCGACGATTCACACGATCCGAACTTTGTTGCCCTTCACGCGTTCGCGCCCTCCAGACTCTACAAGGACCAATTCGTCTCCATACGTTCCCTTGTTCATGCTTCGGCCCCGCTACCAGATGCGTCAGTCCGACAACACGGCTACGACTGGGGCCATGTCACGCTCACTGCAACCATACATTCCGATCAACGTTCCATCACCGTCACAGAGACAACACACGCATCCAGAGCCTCTTCTGAAGCCGCACATCCTCCGTCTGAATCCGGATCGCAGCCCCTTCCATCTGTCTCGACTATCAAAAGGCAGATAGGCATCGTGACGGAAACAATCATCTACCGCTCGCTACCCAGTCCCGACCGTCCCACCATCTCCAACCACCAGTCCAGCTTCCAGGTGACAAGCCGCCCTCAGCCATCATCCTCGGACACGCCAGCACCCAGCGCAAAAGTGCGTGTCATCACCGTGGATCTGCCCATCGTTCGTAGACGAACACAGCTTGCAGCTACCGAATCCTCGCACGCCGTCGTGCCCACTTCCGATCCGGCAGACGATGACCAAACGGCCACGATTTCAGATCTCATCCTCGAGCACGTTCCACCACGCCGTCGCTTTGCCACCGACTTGTCTTTCTTGGCGAATCCTTCCGTGACCTCTCCTCGCCTCGCCGAATCCTTGATCAACGCTTTCCACGTGCTCTTCTCAGCCGCACACCAATTCATCGCCTCCTTTGTCTACGTCAGGGGCTTCGAAAGCTACAACGCCCACCGTATCCGCCGCGGCATCTGGTTCAAAGCCTGGAAAGCTTTCGAAGAGCGTCTCGGCTCCGAGCACATCGCTCGTCTCAGCGTTGAAGCCTTCCACCGCATCAAGTCTTTGCTCGAGAACGTCGTCATGGGTCTCGTACACACAAAGATGTACGGTCCCATACAGGATCAGCTATTGGATGCTGATCTCGTCACCGACAATGTCCTCAGTGCGTACAATGCATTCAACGTCACTCTCGCCGACTTTGGCGTACAGAACGTCGCACTGAGGCAGCGATCTGGTCGCCTCGATGCTGCCATAGACATTCTCAGCCAAGGTCTCAGCGACGAAAGCGGCCCTGAGCTTGACGAAGCACTCTCCGCAGGTGATCTGACACTGTTCAGCGCCTTTGTGGGCCAGACCCAGGACGAACCTGTCGTCACGCAATCCAGCTCGCTAGATCGCATGCAGACCGATTTAGGTCTCGCCGAGTCGTCCCATCACCGCACGCATCTCGGAAACGCTCGTAGCGACGTGCACCGGCGGACACCGCTTCAAATTTTGCAAACCCTCCGGGCGACCATCGACGAAATAGGCTGGGCAGCTGAGCGCGTCCACGTAGCTTCCAGCCGCCGTACCTCCTCCTCACACGAGCGACCTCCGCCATTGGGCACAGACGATTTGCTGCCTATCCTCAGCTACGTCTTTACGCGCGCCAAAGCTGATCGATTGTGCAGCATGCTGTACTACGCGCGTACCTTTCAACTCACCGACACGGCCACTTCGCCCGAACTGCAGTGGGCACTCGTCACCTGCGACGCTGTCATTACCTATCTGAGGACCGACCCGCTTCGGCTTTGTAGGCGCAGATCAAGCGGCAGCATCCTTGCAGAACCTTTGCGCACAGGATCGCAGTCGCAGTCCCTCTCCACGAGCGCCAACGACGGACTCTCTGTCCGATCTATGTCGTCTCGATCTCATCAGGGCTCGACAGGTGCCTCGACATTGAACGCGACGACACCTCTGGTACGCGACTCCTTTGTCAACGCAGGGAATCCGAGCGCAGATGCTGCGTCTCTCCATTCGCCTCGCTCGTCATCTCCTCTGGTCGACGCATCCTCCGATCGAATCTCTGTGAACGACAGCAACTCTTACTTTTTCCGACATGGCGATGCATCTTCGGAGCAGGTCGCGTATGCAGCGTCGGATGCCAGTCCACGGCTGCATGCCGAAGGCTTCAAGTTGCCAGGTCTACCCGCGAGTGTCTCTTCTCGTAGAAACAGTCGCATCTTGGGACAGCGGCCTCCCTCGGTATTCTCGCTGAGCGAGGACGGGGACGCCATCAGCCTGTTGCCTGATACGTCGCTCGATGCTCTAGAATCGCGACCATCCTTGTCAGCAGCCTCGCCAAGTCCCAGCCGTCCCCTCAAGAGTCGCAATCGTACCTTTTCTGCCTCGTCGAGCTCGACGACGCATAACGACGTGCAGATCAGGCCTCAAATCGTCCGCACCATCAAGCGTTCTCAGACGGGCAATCTGTTCACCGCCAACCGTCTCGAGCGGACGAGCAGCAACGGCAGCGCCACCAGTGGTGGCCAAATTCACGTTCGCGTGGTAGGTTCGCCGTCCATGCAACTGGCGGATGCCAACACGGGCAGGGATCCAGCGCTCGTCAACGCCTCCCCTCCCAAGACGGACAGATCAGATAGACGGCGCAGCTTCGACTCCTGGACTGCCTTTTCTCTCTTCTCGTCGAGCGCCGTTTCTACCGCGGCTGACACGTCCGGAAGAGCTTCGCTCGACGCGGGCGATTTTCCCCGCAATACGACGTCCAGCGCAATCAAGGCGCAATCCGAAGGGCATGAAATCGATCCACTGCGTATCAATCATGCATCCAGAGGGTCAGTCAGCTCTGCAGAGATGGGCGAGTCTTCAGGATGGCTGTATCGGCGAACGGAAGCAGACAGCGTCAGTCGCCATAACTCTATGTCCAAAGACCATGCAAAGGCGGCCTCCTCTGGAGCGGCATCTCTCGGTGCTTCGGCTGCAAGGACGTTGGCTGCGGAATGGAGCGATGTCAACTGCCGACCGGAGGGCGTAGAGACGCCACAAATATTTCTGCAGCAATCGCGCAGTCAGCGACCGGCCTCCGCTCGATCGAGTTCAGTCCGAACTTCGCTGCCTCAATGGCCAGCAGCGTCTGAACTGACCCACACCGGCTCCTTGTCGTCTCGACCGTCACAGCGTCGATACAGAGGACGTTTTCTCTCGACATCGTCAGCAACGCTCGCGGTATCTGCAGCGCCTTTACCGCCTCAGGTTGATCGAAGCTCGACCTCGACCGCCAGTCTGGCGAGACCTGCACGGGCGCACAGACAGAGTATCGGTTCGCTGCACGCTCTCAAAGCCAGCATGGTCTCGCCTGGGACGCAGACACCTCCACTTGTGCCAAAGGCAGAGACTATCGAGGTGGAGGACGTTCCGGAAATGATTCCCTACGGCGGGCCAACGGCTGGGCGAGAGGCCGAGGATGTAATGCCAGCCCCGCTCAGTGCTGTGCGCGATCCTCTGTTGGATGTCACAAACGCTTCCGTCGCATCTTCAGCGGAGGCGGCGACTCCTTTGGACGCCAATCCCAGTAAAGCTGCAACGTCAATAGAAGGCAAGGAGAGCAAGACCAGCACGCTAGAGGACGATGACGAGAACCTCATCGAGCTCGCAGTCCAAGTCTGAGCTTCTTGCTCTTCCACGCACGGTCCGAATTGTATCGTACTCCATCGCAACGTTGGTACTCTCTCGCATCACAACTTCTCTCGAATTTCCATTCGTTATCATCATCCGTATTCCAAACCAATCCCACATACCCACAGTATTCAGACATGTACATCCATTTCCTGCATCTTTTCCCCAGCTCGAATCTTCATCGCAATGTCATAGCAACCACAGCACATCCCTCATATCTTTCACTGACATCACACGACGACGACAGACCGAAGAAATGCGATTCAACAGTGAAAAAGTTGCAATGCATGCTAACCGCGAAACAAGAGATCACGCACCCGCCGAAAACTCGGCCAACAGTGCCTGGATGTCCGGGTTGCTGAACAGGGCGGAGAAATCCTGCTCCTCCACCGAGTTCATCTGCCCCTCCGTCCCCGGCGCGTACGGCACCATATCCGTCCCACTCGCCCCTGCACCCTTCACCGGCGAGGCATTCGCACTTCTCGTGCGCGGCTTTCTCGGACTCGCCAGGATCTCGATGATCTGCGGAGGGATCGGCTTCTTGGGCGACGCAAAGATGTTGGACAGCTCCGGCGGTAGGGTCGCCAGGAAGCTCGCGTCCAACCCTTCGACGTGGCTGGATGTGGGGTTGGCAGCGATCTGAACAGCTGCTGCTGTGCCGCTCTGCCCAGCGACGTGCGCGGCGACACCTGCACCGCCGTTGGAGCTGAACTCGCTGAGATGCGGACCGAACTCCTTGGCTGCGTGCAGCTGGATCTCGTTGAAGTTGTCGGCCGTGATCGCGGGCTGCGGTGCTGCAGCGGTAGACGAGGGTGTCATCTGCTTGGCGGTGTCAGGAGCAGCTTGGGGCGCGTTGTCGGGAATTTCGAGCGTGGTCAGCGATCCATCTGCGTCGATGCCGAATCCAGATGCAGCCAGAATGCCGTAGGGATCTTCGAGCAGGTCAAAGAGGTTTCCGTTGGATGCTTCGGGTGAGTCGTCGGACAGCGCAGGCGAAGAGCCCGAGACGGATGAAGTGCCGTCTTCCACCGTTGCTGGCAGAGGTCTGCGGCGGACGATGCTCGTTTGCGGTTGAGCTACCGCCACCTGGGTCGCGTTCGATTGCTTGGTGACGTCGTTGCTGTCGACAGCGGCATTCTTGGACGGCGACTGAGAAGCCCCTGCAGCAGGCGAGCCATCACTGGGCCAGTCGAGATCACTTGGCGTCGGGAAAATCTCTCGCATGCTGGGCGTCCTTCCCCATCCATCCACCTCGATCGTGCTGGTCGAACTACGGCCTGTAGGGTGATCAAAGGCCGGACTGCTAGGGGGCAGGTCCAGCTGCGCAAGCTTGGCCGGTCCATTCTGCATCATCGACTGCGTGCTTGCGCTGCTGAGATTGCGCGCAAACTTGCGAGTGGCACGACCGAGACTCGGCGAGGCAGGGCATGACGGCAAACCGGCAGATCCTTCGCGACTAGCGGAGCCGGTCTTGCGGAAAGGTCCTTTGGTGAACTGCGCCTCAGGACCGTCTTCTTCCTCCTCGGCGTCGGCTCCTGCAGCTCGCCCACGTCTGGCGCTCGCTTCCACTTGCTTCTGCTTAGAAGAGATATGCGCCTTGCTCGTAGCATGCAGCGACGACGTCGTCTTGGTCGAGTTGCTGTTGGCGGTGCTGTGGCTCTTGTTGGTGTGGACCTTCTCGGAGGGCGATGCGGGCGAAGTCACGTTGCTGCTCGACTTATCATTGCCATTGGAAGGCCCGTCGCTCGACGAAAAGAGGGCTGGATGCAGCACGTCCTGGCCTGATCGTGTGCGACTGCGCGTCACAGGGCTGTCGTTGTTCGACGACGATCCGCTGGCGCCTCGTCCACCAGGTGAGCCGTTCGAGTCCACCATGAATGGGCCGTTCCGGAACTCGCGTCCAAGCAAAGGGCTAGCGGATCGTTTGGAAGACGGCGAAGCGTAAGGGTTCGAGCCAGAGATGGTGCCAAGCGGATTCTTGCGAGGACTTCTGCGCAGAGGAGTGCCGTGCCCATTGCGGGCCACGTTGGACAGCAAGGTACCAGGAGTCTGCAGTGGTCCTAGCGGTCCTAGCTCTTCGAAGTCAAAGTCGGCTTCGCTCATAAGTGTGTCGAGCATGGTGCCTGGGCTCGAGTTCATGAGGTAGCTCGGTACACGGAAGCGGACGTCGCGGGATGGACTTGCGAGCATGCCGGCGCCGAATTGGTGCATAGCGTTGATGGCATCTGGCTGCATCGAGCTTGCGCTCATCGAAGGACGAACGGGGCTCGATTGTGCAAAGTTGACCACTCGGGAGGTTGGCATCTGTCGGCCCAGCTTCGGTGGCATTGGGGCGCGGAATTCGCCGTTTTCTTGACCACGGCTTGGCGCGGTCTGCTCTGCCTGCTCCGAAACCTGAGACGCGCTGCCACTCGCGCTAGTGCTGGGCTGCTTCGAGGCGTTCCCGGTCGCTTGACTTTTGGAGGAAGATGCTTTGGGATGCTGCGGAGCAGGTGTCGAGCTGTCCTTGTCCTCCCTGCTGCTGGTGACAGGAGACGACTTGGACGCTGGCCTCGCGTTCTGCGGTACCTTGACAGAGCCCTTGGGACGTCCAGGCCGCTTGCCGTTGGGATTCTCGCGCATGCTCCTCCTGCTGCGCCACTTGCCCGTGCTAGGATCGAGCACGTATTCGCGATCGGCCTGCTTCTTACAGATGGGTTTCTCCTTGTCCTTCTTTTTGCTACTGCGCTGAGATTCGAGCTTCTCCGCATCCCGATGACACGCCTCGCTGAGGGTGCGTGGCATGCTCGACTTGCGACCAGAGCTAGATGCGGGTGTTGCGGCGTCAAAGTTGGGAGAGGTCATCGACTCATCCGAGGTGCCTTCGGCGGCGAATGATACCTTGCTGGTGTTGGCATCTCGAGGAGTTGAGACGGTATAAGGCGAAGCAGCATCCACATCCGAGGCGGCGAACTTGGCGCGTTTGTTCGGACCGGCTTCGACTTCCTGGCGTTGTCGCTTGGCAGCATCGGCCAAAGCCTTGCGCTCGCGATACGCCTTGGTCGCGTGCTCCTTCCTCCAGACGTATTCTGGCCGCGAGTTGTTCCACTTCAGGTAGTAGAGTCCACATGGATTGCAGGCCGACCACTTTGTGTCGCCATCCGTCTCGACAGGGCCATGGTCGGCTGCATAGCGTGGCTTCCAGGCAGGGTCAGCAGAATCATCGCCATTGCCATCACCGCCAGCACCCTTTTCGGCTGCTGGGTTGTTGATGGTGCTTCCAGCAGGAAGCTTGAGGATGCGCCAAGTGGTGGGTACGTCCGAACCACAGTTGTAGCAGATGCGATCTGAACAATCCTGCGCGTCTCGGCGTGACAAGGAAGGGCTGTTGGCATCTTCCGTGTCGAATGGAGAAGCCGCCGATGGACGTCGAGAGCTGATGCCTCCTGTCTGTGGCGAGTCTTTGGATGCGGCTGCCAGGCCGCGATTCTCCTTGCCGGGATGGGAGGATTCAGATGGCGGCGCAGGCGAGCGCGAATTTGGAGCAGAAATGCTGTCGAGCGGTCGAGGCGCGAGCGCCGGCGAGGCAGATGGGCGGGCGACCGTTGTTGAAGGAGGCTCGGCGGCTGGCGAAGGAGCTGCCGAGTTACCAAAGACCTGTGCAACCTGCTGAAGCAGTGTCTCCAGCTGTGCTTGCTGAGCGGGCTCAGGCGCCGACTTGGATGATCTTTGCTGCAGGCTGTGCAGGATCGTAAGAAGCTGCACCGTGGACGGATTGGAGGCTGCGGAGGAAAGTGCCGAATTGGGGGACGCGGCTGACACGGTAGGTGGTGATGCTGCTGCGGAGAATGATGAGAGTGTCGGCAGGCTCGGCGAAGCGCCGAGAGGCTGGTGTGCTGATCGTGGAGAAATGACGCGATCGAGGGTCTTGTCTGATACCGGCATGGAATGAGGGGATGGACGCGCCGCAGGTCTTCGAATCTGACGCTCCACAGCACCGTGTGAAGACGAAGAGGAGGTGGGATAGTCGGGCTCAGAACGCAAAGACAGTTGCGCGTTGTTTTCGACGTGACGGGACGATCGAAAACGGTGTGTGGCGGGGATGACATCGCTTTGCAGAGGAAGACGATGCGCAGGACGACTGCTGGATGCTGAGCTGGATGCATTGGTTGAGCCAGCGCTGAAACTGGAGCCAGAGGAAAAGCCGCGGACTAGGTTGAAGTACTTGTCCTTGCTTCTGGCCTGTGACTCCTTGAGCTTGATGACGACCTCGAGTACGTTGATATCTTCCTCGTACTCGCGTCCGTTGTCGTAGCGCAGACGTCTGCCATCGGAGCGGACGCGACCAGTGACGGTGGTCTCTCCCTCGCCTTGCTCGTCCAAAGCCCAATTGAAGAAGCCTTTGCCGACAAGGATGGAGGTGGTAGCGTCCTTCGGTCGCGGCGGGCTGGAGCCGAGCTTGCTTGTGCCCGCGTCATTGCGATCTCGCGAAGCGTTGGAGGAAGAGCGAGTGGGAGTGGAGTGTCCTCGAGAAGAGGGGGAGCTGAGTTGCTGGGCGCGCATGGTCTCTTCCGGGTCGACGGCGTATATGATGTAGTCCCTCTTGTCGTCTGGCAAAAGCTCAGGACTGGCCATGCAGACTGCGCCGAGGCACGACTTGAGGGCGACGCGGCCGAAGCGTACCTGACGCGTCGGAGGCGATTGGTGGTAGCTGCTACCTGAGGCCTCAAGAGGCGAAGGCGGGGTCATGTTCGGGATGATGACATCGACAGGAACGGGATGGCCGAGTCGTGCCACCATGGTGTGGGTGGGACTCGAGTCCAAGGTGTATAGGACCTTGACTGATAAGCGAACGGAAACGGCAAACACGATGGTCAGTATCGAAAGGAGCGCAATTGGAAGAACGCGGCGACAGCATGAAACACCCACCATCCATCATTGGCCCGTGACCTGACATGGCGCCTGTCGAAGGTCGGTGCCTATTGCTGAAGTCCGAGTTTGGGTCGCGGGTCGTGGACGTCAATGCAATCGAAGTGGCAGCAGAGCAGGATCACGTCTGGGAGTCAATGCAGAGGTGTTGCATCGGAAAGCAAAGAGAGGAATCGATCGAAACGGTTGCTGTGTGAGCAGTGTAGAAGTGTGTGCCTGCCTGAATTGCGCCGGATGGATGGGCGAGTTGGTTGGCTGAAGCTGGTAGTAGAATGCGAAGATTGTGCGCAAGAATGTGGTGCGCGAATGGAGTGTAAGGGACGAAGCGAATGCGAATGCGAGAACACGTTCAAATGTAGGCTGAACAGAAAGCGGTGGATGAAGTGGTCGGGGAAAGCAGATGCGAAGGGACCACGATGGAGGATAAAGTTGGCGGTCGACAATGAAGTCGGGGGTAGGGACGGGCGTCTCAAATTGATGAGGGTTCGATTTGTCGAATGCGATGGTGCGATAGGGCGATAGAGACGACAATAGAGATGATGAAGACGATGGACGAAGAGGGTGTGATGGAATCAGAGAGGAGAGGAGAGAGGTGTCGACTGAGCACACGACCGAGGTACGTGACTTGAGAGAGCGCTGCTGCGTAGATGGTGATTCGAGTTTTGACACGCCGCACGTTTGGCTGCATTTCGCGTTGTCACTCAAATTCCCAAGAAGACTCTCGTCGGGTCGAGCGCGTAAAGATGCGTGCTTCGCGTCGAGCTCGACTGCTCCACATGATGTTTCGGCCAAAAAAAAACACAAAGACGCGAAAAAACAGAATGCGTTTGATTTTATCGACCTAACAAAGAGGATTAGCGCCGGCAATCTCTGTGAGGAGCCTGCATCTTGGCGCTGGTATGCTACAACAGCAAGACCATGGACGCTGAGTTACCCTTGCTCTTGTGTTGTAACACTTTTCTGTCACGCAAGTGTGAAGACGAAGAGAGCCGAGGCGCGCTTTTTGAGTACGCAACCCCTGATCTAACGCCAAATGGTTGCGGGCACCGAGACCGCCATCCAGGGGTTTCGCGGCTAGACGAGGGCGAGTCTTGTCTGAAGGCAAGCGCCAAAATCGGCGGCAGGGTCGAGGGCATGCCAAATCGCCCTAGCGATCCATTTTCGTCCATCTGTTGCAATGGAACAGACGCGGTTCCAAAGAAGCGGATCGTGTGCGTTTGTGTGTTGGTCTCTCTCTCTCTCTGGTCAGCGGACACTTCGCTCGGCAAGGCGCGCTCTTCTCGCCGAGCCAACGACATTTGGGAGCGCAAAAATCAATGTGTGCTGACCGCTGCAGGCCAGCGAGCGCGCCAAATTTCATTCTGGCAACCTGCTTGCAGGTCGGATTCTCCGTCGAAACAACAGGCAGAGCGGCGATCCTTGCTGCAAGTCACGCTTTGAGCATCTGCACGACACTTTTCTGGCACATCACTCCGTGCCGCTTGCGAGCTTGCGACTGCATGCACAGGTCGCTTCTGTAAGCGGTTCATCCGACATCCCTGAACCCTTGTGTCTGCTACCCACGCCCACCACGTCTTCTGTCACCTCATCACATCGCGACAGAGGCGCGCATCTCGGTCGCAGTGGTGCGGCGCAGTCTCCCACGCCACAAGTCATCTCTCGTCGCACAGCTTGCGTGCAGCACTGGACTGCTTTGGTTCGACTGCACTCCGACTTACAAACCACGCCTGCCGTGGCCCTCGGCGGGCAACACTCTACATCATGACGGACAAAGATCCACTCCGTTCTCTTCTGTCACCATCGGATCCGCCGCTCAGTCCACGAGCGATCCAGTTCGCGGACCAGCTGCATCCTTCACCACGTCCATCTCGTGACGCTTCCCCCACCAAGCTAGGAGTTCACCATCACCATCATCAGCTGGCGTCCGGCTCCTCCGGCATCGATCGCCAGCCGTCTCCAGACCCTCTGCGTCGGCCGACGTCGCCAGCAGCCATGGTCAAAGACTACGGCTCTGTCCCGCGCGATGCGTCGGCAACTTCGACTACCGATACGCAAGACACACCTCGCGCCGGATACCGCGCCTCGGGCCCCGGAAGAATCAACCTTCCGCCATCGCCGTATATCGGTACCGCCAACGATCTGCGAACACCCAATGAGGACGACGCAGCTGGTCCGTCAGCCGTTCCTCGCGCCAGAGCCCCCAGCATGAGTCCAAGCACTGCCGCCTCAGCACAACGTCGCAGAATGTCGTTCAAGAGACGCGCGCCTAGCGTGCAGCAACGACAGAACTTCCTCCAGCGTGCCTCCATGGGCGTTTTCCCTCGAAAACTTTCGATCGCAGGCAGCGATGCCGGAGCAAACTCCAAGAACTTGCGCCGAGTTCACACTACCGGCGGGCCGTCCGGAGGTGCTGACGGCGACGACGACGACGGCACCATCGATATTGATGCTCTCATTGCATCCGCCGAAACACCCGCTATCCCACGCATGCTGCCCACCAAAGCCGATCCATTTTCGACACCTATCCCCGCGCTGCCGTTCATCGTCCTCTGCCTCGTCTGCTTCGGCGAATTCAGCTCGGCCGGTGTCGCCGGTCCCTTTTTGTTCTTCATGATCGAAGACTTTGGCGTGGGCGGAGAGAGCGACGTCGGCTTCTGGGCAGGTATCGTGTCGGCGAGCTTCTTCTTCGCCCAGTTCCTCACTTCGCTCATGTGGGCATCCGTAGCCGACAAGCGCGGCAGACGCTTTGTCCTCGCCGTTTCTCTTCTCGGGAATGCTATCACCATGATGTTGTTCGGCACATCCCAGAACCTCGGCACCGCCATCTTCATCCGTCTCGCACAAGGTTTCTTCAACGGCGCGGTTGGTGTAGCCAAAGGCGCCATCCGCGACATCACCGACGAGACCAACGAAGGCAGGGCCTACGCACTCATGGGCTTCTGTTGGGGAATGGGCGGTATCATTGGGCCCATCCTTGGTGGTTTGCTGGAGCACCCGGTGCAGAAGCTGCCAGGTCTGTTTGGTAAGAGTCAGCTGTTCCAGGATTATCCTTACTTGCTCCCCTGTCTGGTTGCTGCCGCTTTCACCGCGGTAGGCTCCGTCTTGACGCTTTTCATCGGACACGACGGCGGCCCGAGGACGGGCGCTATCCAGTTGCCCGAGAAAGGCGACATCGAACGAGCAGCCAACCACGTCGGCAGCTTCGGACGATCCGCTGGTCAGCGCATCAGCGGCTACTTCAATGGTTCACGCAGCGCCATGGAATCCGACCTCAGCCTGTCGCGCAACTTTGGCAATGCGGACCAGAGCAGAAGCGGGCACTCGACTCCGGATGTCGCAGCTCACTTGGGCGGAGGGCCAAGCAAGCTCACGCGCACTTTTACCCAGCAGGTCGACTACGAAACTGGCGGCCCACCGTCGCCTGTCCCGACGGAAGGCACCATCATCACGCACAACAACACCACCATCAACGACTCGGCCTTCTCGCGCGCCGATCATCTACCACGCAGACAACGTCTTCTCTCGCGCACCGAAGAACGTCAGCGTGCCATCCTTGGATCCGCCTACGGCTACGACAGGCGCATGTCCCGCGCTTCTGCTGCTCCTACTGCAGCAGCGGCCGAGCGTTCTGGTCCAGCTGCACGAACAGACTCCTGTTCGCAAAGTCGAGCAGGTGGTGGGCGCAACTCTTTCTCCTCTACCAACCAGTACGCGCCAGACTTTGAAGAGATCGGCCAACGACCCGGGCTCAGCTTTGCACAACGTTTCCTGCTCGCACAGGACGATTCGGTGTTTACCATCTCGGATCTGTGGGTTGCCGCTGCCATCAATGGTGATGAGGCTTACGAAGATGTATTCGAGGATGACGAGGATGAGATGGACACTCAGTCATACGACGATGGGAGCGTCAATGAGGACTCGATTGCCGAAGAGTCGATCGACGAAGAGGATGAAGAAGAGGAGGAGAACGAAGCATCGGCCTTGTTGGCGCCGAGACACTTGGCGCCGAGGAATTTTGCGCAGAGAAAAATGTCGAGGGCAGGCATGAGCGATGCTGGAAGATCCTATGGCAGCTCGGCCAGGCCCAAGTCGATGAGGCGAACGAGCGGGAACAGGGTGCCCAGCTTGTACGCGAACACGGGAGTCGAGGGCGGTCCGCTGTCGCCTGCCTACGGACTGGCATCCCCGTCTGTGGAAACTGTCGGCGGACCGCTAGGTGGACAGCAGAGGTCGGACAGTGCGTGGGATCCGACGCTGGCTGGCATTCCCGAATCGCAATCGAACCGGAACAGCTTGAGCGTGCCTCACCGCGCCATTGGCGGAACGTCGCCGGGCTCGCAACGACACTCCATGGCGTTCTCCACCCAAACTGCCGCCGCCGCAAGCAAACCCGTGTCGCTCTTCACCCTGCTGCCGACCGTCATCATCGCACACTACGGGCTGATGGCGTTCCACTCCTCCACCTTCGACCAAGTGTTCATGGCCTTCCTCGTGACACCCGAGCCATCCGGAGGTCTGGGGTTGACAGCATCGCACTACGCACAGCTGATCGCTGCTATGGCGTTCTGTCAGCTCATCTTCCAATTCGTCTTCTACCCACGCGTCGGGCCGCCGCAGGGCAAATTCTCGCATCTCGCCATGTTGCGGTTGGGTACGGCCATCTACCTGCCCTGCTACACGCTGTTCCCGCTGTTGAAGGGGATGCTGCATCCGGACACGGACGGGTTCGTCATGGCAGGCATGATCTTCTTCGCCAGCTTGAGGTGGTTGGCCAACGTGTGCGCGTTTACCGCCGTCAGCGTCTTGATCAATGCCATGACTCCACCGCATTTGACCCCCCTGGCGAACGGGCTGGCTCAGACCACCTCAAGCGCGGCAAGATTCGTAGGCCCCATCATCGGCGGTCTCGTATGGGCAAAAGGCATCGACGGCGGTCCGGAAACCCACGGCTGGCCTTTCAACTATCATCTGGGTTTCTGGTTCGTAGGCATCGCCGGCTTCGTTGGCTTCCTGTTCACTTGGAGGATCAAGTGAGCAGACACTTTGTCTTTCTACGTCATTCACTGATTGTCATTTGTTCGCTTTACGCGTGTCAGTCTCTTTGTTCCAATTTATCGTCTCACAGGCTTGCATAACTATCTCGCACAGACCTCTGTCAAAGATTGCGCAAAGACTGAGCCTGCATTGATCGTATAGTACAGAACAAGGGTTGCATGATGGCATCAAGGAAGCCATCACGAAAGCATTGCGAGAAGTGATTCTTGCAAAGAGATTGGAGATGTGAGCATGGACGGGGAGCAGTAGCAGCGTCATCGGCTGCCGAGGTATCACGTTGATCGTTCGGGAATGAACAGCAAAGAGAACGCACTTTCTGCGCTCAGGCTTGACCATCGACGGCCTTGACTGGATCAGACTTCTCCTTGGTCTTGGAAGCATCTTCGAGACCCTGCGTCGGGGTGGACACGCGCGTGGTATTGATCGAGGCGCTCGAGTTGGTAGCCGTTCCCTTCTCGACATCGCCGCGTCGGGCGCCAATAACGGGGCCACCGTCCTCCGCGTCGTCAGAAGCGGCGTACTTGGATCGAGCACGGATCTGAGCGCCGTACTTGATGAGAACAAAGGGCAGAGGGACCGCGAGGGCCAGCAGGCATGCGAGAAGCAGTCCAGCGTAAGGAACCGTGAGGTTGTGGAACATCTGAGTCGAAAACAGGCTGTTGAAATACAGAATACGTCAGCTTAGATGCACGAAACCGCAGTTTGCAGTCCAATTAGTGCGATGAAGATACTCACGGGAAGGATGCAGCAAGAGCGTTGCGGACAAAGCCCTGAGCCGAAATAGCGGAAGCGCCGTATTCAGAGCCGTAAGCATCGGCGAGGTAGTTCTGGATCGCCTCAAAAATTTGGTAGATACCCATGACAAGGGGAACGAGGGCGATCTCGGGTGCGATCCAGTGAACGTGCTCGTACGAGGTGAAGGCAAAGATGAACATGCCAATGGTAGCCAGGATACCTCCGACGGCAGCATAGTAAAGACGCGCTTCGGGAACGGCAACACCACCGTTGCGAGCCTGCGCGCGGTCGTAGAGGTATTTTCCGTGGAAAGACAGGCCAAAAGCGAGGAAGCAGGCGATGAGAGGGCCAATGTATGCGAGGCCACCGTTTCCAACGCTCCATCCGTGGATCTCCTGGAAGACGATGGGGATAGCGGCGAAGAAGGCGAAGATGAGCGCCCAAGCATAAGCGATGTAGAGCGAGAAGCAGAAGACGACGGGTTCAGAGACGAGCAAGAGGGCGGCTCGGGTGGTCGAAGCGTGCAGCAGAGCCTTGAGCGAAGGAGCCTCGAGCTCGGACGGTGCACGGTATCGCTGATCGCCTGTCTCCTTTCGCAGTTTGGCGGCTCGGCGAGCAAGAATGACGGAGCCTCGAGTCTCGCGGAGGAGCAAGAACTCGAGGATGACGACGGCGCCGTTGACGATGAGCTGGACCCACTGGATCCATCGCCAGCCCTTTTCTTGCAAGATGTAGCCGCAGTAGAGAGGGGCACCGACGGTGCCCGCCACAGCTACCAGAGAGAAAAGGGCAACAGGCAGACCACGGTCCCTCGTCTTCCAGATGTCGGCGAGCGTACCGGGAATGATGGTGGTTCCAGCAGCACCAAAGGCACCGCTGAGGAATCGAGCGACCAAGACAGTCTGGATGTTCTTGGCAAGAGCGAGAGGAATGAACCAGACGGTGAAGAGGGCGTAGCAACCCAGGTAGATGGGGTTGCGACCGACGAATTCGGAGAGGGGACCGAGGAAGAGAGGGACGATGGAGAAAGCACCGTTGAAGAGAAGCATGCCGACCTGGCCGACCTCGTTGGAGACACCGAGCTCCTGAGCCATGGGACCGATTCCGGTGGAAAAGGCAGCAGTGGCGAGACCGATGAAGAGGCACATGGAGCAAAGCAGGGCGGTGGTGAGCCACTTGCGGCCCATTGACCAGTTCATGGGGTTTTCGGGGTCGTTGTCGCCATCCCAGACCACGAGGATGATGTTGTCGTCCTTGACGCCTGCTGGCAGCTCGACATCTTTGCGAGGCTGCTCGCGGCTCTTGCGGCTCCAGAGGCTGTTCTTGCGGGATTGCGTGGGACGCGCTGAAGGCGTCTGCGGAGCTTCCTGGGCTGTCGCAGGTGCAGCCGATGAGGAGGCGTCGTCGGTGGCGTACTTTTCGCCACTCGACAAGAAGTTGGTGTGAATTGAACTAGCCTTGAGAACCATGATGGCGATCGTTCAGGGGTACGCAGAGGTAGCCGAGAGGAGAGGAGGGAGAGGGCAGAGAACACCCCTAGCTATGCGGAAGTCAAGGTTGATAGATGCCCGTGAAGGGAGAGATTCGCGTCCACACCACGTATGTCGATTGCGGAGGGGATGTGAAAGGAAGGAACGAGGAGGAAGACGGATGGAGAGCAACACTTTTTGTAGTGCAGCAGGCAAAGGGTCATTCAAGAGGAAGGATCGGATGAGCCGGTGAAAACAGCGCAGCGAGGAGCTTTCGGTCACCCTTCCACTCCTCTGATTATTTTGAAGGTACGGCTCTGTGACTGTCACTGAGAAGAAGCCCAGGCTACTTTATGCTTCCGGGGCTCTTCCGCATTTCGCCAGCCTCCCCGAATGCTTACCCTGCTCTGCTTGTGTTCGAGTCGCAACGTGGCGGCATCGTCTGCACTGTTGTCCCCGGTTTGATCCTGCTTCATTTGCTCGACAGGTTTTGCTCAGAATCCCACAGGGATGGACCAATCATTAGCCATGGTCAAGCAAATGAGACTAGCGAATGCGCTTCGTGTGCCGTGATCTCGCAAAGTGTGCATTCATGCTGAGGGGCTCAAAGCCGGGGCCCGCTTCTGGCCTCGTTTCCACAAGTCAGAACAGAACTGGCAAGCAGATCGGCAGAAGGGACCCGAAGAGAAGCATCGCAAGTCCTGATCGCCTCTGCCTCGGACTCTCGAGCTTTGCAAAGCCGAAATCGTCTTGCAGGTGGATCAGAGTTCACAATTTTTGCGAGTCGGTCTCTGAAGGTTGACGCAGCCGCACACAAATATCACGTCAAGAACCAAGAATGTCAATCGCTAGCGACAATTTCGGCTAAGCTTTTGCCCTGCTTCTGCAGCGGTCTGACCGAGATTTGGCCGTTCCGAAAATTTGGCCCAACATTGGCCAACGTCGCTCACCCTCTCGCATCACGCTGCGTTCCCTCTCATCCGGTCACAAAGCCGCGTTCAAGCCAATCATGGCCTGAACACCTTCTTCATTCTTCTGGTCTAGCACGACTTCTGCGAGAAGCACAAAGCGAACAAGAACGACAAGGAAGGTCGGATCGAGTTTGAGCTTGTCAAACTAACTCGATCGGCTCATCCGGGGCTTAGCGAGCTAATGTCCGAGCAATTTTCTTGACAAGATTCGCCTGAATGAAGTCAGCGAAATGAAGAAGGCCAAGAGCATACTCATCGCCAAGACTGTACTGTAACAACCATGTCTAGCAGCGAACTTGTTAGCCGTTGCTCCGCTCCAGTGCACAGTCGAGCAACTGAGTTGTCCGCGACGATCCGCATTGCAGGGTCTTAACGTCATGCGGAATTCGAAAACTTTTTCAGAAATTCTCCGAAGACGGCGAATTTTTTCTGCAGGCCTGCAGCCGAAAGATCTACCGGCGTTGAGGTCACGTCACGTCATAATGCTGCGACCAAGTTCTATCGACCATGGTGACAAAGGAATGCTGATGTCAAGAACCAAGCAAGCAGTCCCGGCCTCTCCGTGCACCAAACTTTCCAAACTGTCTGGACCCTTCATCTGCCTTTGGGATGAGATACAGGCTTGATAGATTTCTGGCGACTGGCGCAGCGATCGAAGTTGCAAATGGAACCGCCTTTCGAGATGGTCGATTCAGCTTGTCCTAGCATCAGTCTGACTCGAACGGCACTGCAACATACAGTCGATGAAGGCTTCCGACAATTCTCCTATCGACGCAGCAGCCAGCTCAGAGCCAACGCAAGCCGCTCGCGACTGGAAAAATAAGAGCTCGACCGAAATTTGACCAGAAGTGCTGCATCGGTCGAACTCCGAACAATCGACCTCGTGCGGCTTGCTTGGCGTTTGCGGAAAAGCGGCAAGCTTTCCCGACCTAAGCGAGCAGCAGCTCTCGCCGTTCCAATTGATGCCTAGGCAAAATATCGTCCACAGAGAACACCAATTGCACTAAGTCGAGTATCCCAGCGGCATCCAAAGGTCCTGTAGTTTCAAGTTCTCGTCTATCTCTCTCTGCGGCATCCCATTCTTGCCAATTTGATCCAATCGGTTGATTTCCTCCGTTCCTGACGCTGCGTGTGCATAAGCATTCGGGTTGGGTTATGGCCTAGGTCAGTCTCGGATCGTGAGCTGTCGCGGACCGTCCCGACACTCTTGCCGCTGCAAGTCTGCCGAATCAAAACATCACTCCCCTTAGCGGCCTCGGTTGTGATGCTTGTGGGCGCCTCGTGGTAAGACAACTCCGCCTTGCAAGACGCCTACTCGACCCTCAAAGGTAGCACTTCTCGGAAATCAAGGCAATTCAGGCAACGACGTCAATCACGAGACGGTGATCCGCACGACTGTATCGGTGGGGTTGTCTGCTTCCCGGTCAAAGTCTGTTCCTGAACGGGTCATCATGCTTACGGTAGGTGTTACTATCCTCAGAAGAGATTGTCAGGATGTCAATAGCGCTCACCAACTGAAACGATACGAGCTTGGTCTGGAGTAGCCCCATATTGCATCGAAGCTCGACCTGGCGTCACTTTCTCGGCCGTGTTAGTGTCGCTCTAACATTCGGATGATGAAGGTCGCGTCGATTTGTGGTGGCCAAAGCGAGCGCAAAAAAAGCCAGAAAATGCGGGGTAGACTGCATGCACCCTGCAGGACGATAAGGCTCAACATCAGTGTCAGGCGAGCGACTCTGCCACCCGACTGCGCACACAGGCTCGCCGTCTGCTGCCCGGATGGGAAGCGGCAAGAGATGAAAGGCGAGAGGGAAAGCTTGCTCAGCTGACTCTGCCGTGGCGACTGCATACGGCAAGCCGGTCACCTCACAGAGCACGAAGTCGAGCCCAAGACCGCAATGCAATCGCCTCTATCGCTTTGGATCGCTCCTGCTGCTTCGACAACTAGTCAAGAGAGAGACTGGGTACGCGCTCGACAGAGAGGCATCTACGACCGTCGCGTCCGCCAGCATGACTCACACACCCGTGGCCCTCGAGAACACTAGCTGGAAAGAGCAATGGGGTCCATCGAGACTCCCGTCCGGCGAGAATGCATTTGCCGCAGCAGCCATGGTAGCAGCAGCAACGTGTCTTGTCCCCTCTCTCCTCTTGGCTCCTGATTGCCGGCACGTTCCATATCCATTCCACACTTGATCCTTCGCGTTTGCTTCGTCCCGTGCCGTGGGTTGTGCTCTCGTATCGTACCCAATTGACCTTGTCCGATCCCTGTGATCACTGCAGCAAAAGTAGGACGACGTGCTGCGAAATGAGGCTATCGCCGAGAACGGGCCTGCGAAGCGAAGCGAGACTCCCGGGTCGCAGTGGAGAGCCTGAGCCTACGGGCCTGAGTCGATCAGGCGCTTCAAGAGTGATTGTTGCATGGAGATTGCTTTTTGCCTGATCTGATGCCACAAATTTGTCTCTCGTGTGGGGAAAGTAGAAAAAGGGCAACAAGGAGCGGCTGCACAGCTGTGCCGCGATTACTGTGCAGTCACGCACTGCATCAACCCCGCAAGATTCTGCCGACTCTGACGTCCGATTGCGGCGACTGCGATGCTAAGCCTATCAACTGAACCACCATCCACAACGCACATCGTTGCCGACGCACAGCGTTGTATTCTGTTCTCCTGGCACATCAACTTGGAACCCATCGACAGCAATCTGCCATCTAGTCCTGTACTTGTCGGCTACCCTGTCTCGCCTGGTTTCCGTCACTTTATGCACGAGTCCATCTGACGAGCGCTCAGCACACCTTATCGACAGTTCTCAGCCTATCTTGAACGTGTTGATTGGGAGACAGCCCGTACAAGCCCCCCATCGCCGTGAACACAACCACCCTTCTCGACCGTCAAGATGAGTGCAGTACCTCTTGCCCGCTCCGACTCCGCGGGCTCGTCGTACGCCTCTGCTCCCTCTTCCGTGATCTCTCCCGCATCTTCCCAGCCATCCTCGGCATCCGGACACGCCAAGGCCCACCTTCCGAACGAGCTTCTGCGACACATCTTCTTGTACTGCGATCCGGCCACGCTGTACACCACGGTTCGTGCACTCAACAAATCTTGGAAACATGCTGTTGAGCATGATCTCATCGCAACCCACTTTGCCAACAAGGACTGGCGGGTCGGTCTTCGCGTCACTCGCAAGCTGCCAAGCACCCTCTCGGAGGAGGAGGTCAACGATGCTCAGCGACAACAGGCTGACGACGATCTCTTCCGACTCAATGTCCTCAACCGCCGTGGCGCCCAAGAGCCCTTCAACATCAACGCGCAGCCCAGGACGGTCACCCACGTCATTCCGCTCACTTTCAAGGCCTACGACGAGGAGAATGTGTCGCTGCGCTTCGACACCGACTCGACCTGGCACTCGCTCTTCCAAGTAGCCCAGCCCGATTCGGACGAGGAGGATGCTGCACCGAACAACCCTGCGCCCGCCAATGCTAACAACCGCCAAGTCGACGACACGGATGACTCGGACAGAAGCGACGAGGATGAAGAAGCTCCTCAACCGGCTGCAGGGACAGTCCATGTTGCCGCCAACGGTCGACGTGAGCGACAGGAAGACTTCGGAGCTGCCGCTGCCCGAGCGCGCGCTAGAGCCGAGTCTGCCAGGCTCGAGCTCGACTTCGGCCTTGTCTGGCGCTTCCCCGATGACGGTCAGGACGCGGATGTGTACCAGATCAAGAAGAATGATGCCGCCTCTTGGGGCCAGCCGGATCCGGAGAACGGCTGGTTGAGTCGCTTCTACTGTTCCAACTTTGACACTGTCAGCTCAGCAGCCACGTCGAGCGCTCCTTCAGGAACAGCTTCGCCGGCTGTGCTCCAGTCTACGCCGCTCACGCGCAGGACGCGCAGCAGCCGCCTCCACTCGTCCGTAGAGAGACGCATGCACGACGTGGTAGACGACGATGAGGACGAAGGCTTCTCACCAGCTCAGATGATCTGGAGCGACGAGGGTCACGAGTACATGTCGCTCGATCTTTCGCTGGGCATGGAGTTCTTCGTTCGCCGCTCGGCTCGCGCTAACCAGCTGGTGCGAAGGCTCGAGGCGGCAGCAGCTGCAGCTGAAGCGCGCGACGTGGTAGCCCAGCTCACGCGCAAACTCAAGAAGGGCAAAAAGTCGGCCAGAAAGTCGGGCCTCTCGAGCCTCAATCCGTCCGCAGCTGGCTCTGCCTCAGGGTCTGGTTGGGCGACCCCGCTAGAGGTAGCGAGCCCGCCTCCATCGCGCATGACGGCTACAACTGATCCGAGACGTCGTGCCATGCAGAATTCGCTGGGCAGAAACGCATCCACCTCGAGACTCGCCAGCGGCAGCTCACCGCTGAAGGGCAAGGAAGCGACGAAGGACGAAGACGCAGCGGACGAGGAGCGAGGCACGACGTCGCCAGAACAGACGGCCTCAGCACCCAACCTGCTATCGCCGTCGATGGTGCCGTCGCGCTACAACTCGGTCGCACCTTCTAGACAAGGCGGCGGCAGTGTCGGCAACGCTACGTCTTACGGCACTCGCTCACGCGGCGCGGGGGGCAGCAGTCGAGCAGGAGGAAGCAGCGCGCCTCGTGCGACGTTCCAAGCCAAACTGCTTCGTGCGGAACGCATGCCTTCGCGTCCATCGACGCCTCCTCCCGCCGGCGAAGACGAATCGTCCGACTCGGCGACGGCCACCACACCTTCGGATCGTGCTGGATGGACGGGTGGCGACAAATTCGGACGTGGAGCATATCGTCTTGCGCAAGAGTGGTCGGAGGACTTGGAATCGGACAAGTTCCAGGATGCTCTTTCCAATAGCGGTGTCACCACACCCGTCACTTGGACCTGGTCGAGGTAGTTTCGGTCGTCGCACATCACAAATCACCTTACATGGAGTTTCTCTGCCTCTTAGATGCTGTTGCCCGGACCTTTGCATGGCATTCACTCGCATTGATATCTGTACAAGTTGCTGTCACTGAAGGAATTGTTGTTCTCATTTGCAAATTACACGTCTGATAGAACCTCGACATTGCTGTGTAAGGAAGCCGAACCGATGAGCGAAGGCGCGAGCCGAGGTTGCAGTTTGCACGAGAACGTCACAAGAAGCCTTCTGTGTGCGGGGTTGCCATCAACGAAACGAGAACGGAAAGAGCTGGACCGAGCGTCGAGAATTGCCTTTGAGGGTTCCAGACAAACTGCAACCAAGGTCGGCTCTTGGACCGGCGGCAAGGGCGGGAGGCAGCTTCTGTA
Source organism: Pseudozyma hubeiensis SY62 (assembly GCF_000403515.1). Lineage (NCBI taxonomy): Eukaryota > Fungi > Basidiomycota > Ustilaginomycetes > Ustilaginales > Ustilaginaceae > Pseudozyma > Pseudozyma hubeiensis. The sequence continues at coordinate 64,330 of NW_012133789.1, read as the reverse complement.
GAAAAACGCTGCTGTGCTGATTCGGATCGATCGCAGCAGCCTTTGACTGCAAAGTTTGGCTGGGGCCCGTCAACTGACATGCGCACTGTCGCAGTCAAGAGAGGCCTGGACTTGAGGCTCAAGTTATTTCGGGCTGAGCTATGACGAAAGGCTGTGCGCAAAACGCCAAAAGGGAGGTTCTTGAACGCTCTAATTTCTGTGCCGTCCGAGACACACACACACACGCACGCAGACGGACACACTGTGACTGTGTGACGCGAAGCCGTGTGCGTGACTGTCGATTAGCCGCTGCGCTGTAATTCGAGTGTTGGATTTCGCAGCTCACCAGGACAGAGAGAGAGGTGGAGAAAGCAATTCGTCACTGTTTCCTCAGGACAGCGCACAGCCGAGGAGGGCAAGCAAGTTGCTTTTGTCTTTCCAAGTTGGTCGGTGCTGGATTCGCATTTGCGCTCGGACGCGATCTTATCTTGCTTCTCAACCCTCATCCTCTCCTCTCTCGTTTGGGACTACCCGCGCATCAGTACAAACATCGTAAGTATGCAACTCGCACGCATCGGAAGTTCCCTGGTCAAGACACCATTCAGCACCTATGGACGCAGCATTCGGAATTTGGTTGGATGGGTTTGGCTCAAACCAAGGGATAGCGCTGTTGATCAGGCGCAGGCAAGGAAAAGGCAGCTTCAGACACGCAGGACGCTGAACACGTCAAAGTCTTGATCCAGTCAGAAGGCGGATAGGCGGCGAAACAACACATCTATGGCGATCGCTGTTGACTTTGCAATGGTTGATGACATTGGCAAAGTGATTGACGTCAAACAGACCCGTGCTGACCATCGTAACGCTTCTCTTCTACAACAAACGCGCCGCCTTCCATCTCTCACGCCAACATCTTCCTCGGTCTTTGCGCTCGCAGTCAACACATTCAATATGGCTGACCAGCTCACCGAAGATCAGATCGCCGAGTTCAAGGAGGCTTTCTCCCTGTTCGACAAGGACGGCGATGGCACCATCACCACCAAGGAGCTCGGCACCGTCATGCGATCGCTCGGCCAGAACCCCACCGAGGCAGAGCTCCAGGACATGGTCAACGAGGTCGACGCAGATGGCAACGGCACCATCGACTTTCCCGAATTCCTCACCATGATGGCACGCAAGATGAAGGATACCGACTCGGAAGAAGAGATCAAGGAGGCCTTCAAGGTGTTCGACAAGGACGGAAACGGTTTCATCAGTGCTGCTGAGCTTCGACACGTGTACGTACAATATCCTCGGACCGTTCGCCCCTGCCGCACAAGCGGACACGAGGCCGAATGCCATCGCATACTCGCTCACACCCGCTTCAGCTCTGGGTCAGGGGCCACGTGATCGCAGACTAACAGTGCAGAGAGACAGTAGGCTGACATTATCGACTTTGGCGTTTCCCGATCGACTATTCCGACTTTCAACAGCATGACAAACCTGGGCGAGAAGCTCTCAGACAACGAGGTGGACGAGATGATTCGCGAGGCCGACGTCGACGGCGATGGCCAGATCAACTACGACGAGTTTGTCAAGATGATGCTCAGCAAGTGAACGAGTACATCAGTTGGAGGGCCATACTAAAACAGACGGATCGAGCAAAAACTGTTGGCGATGACGAAAAAATGTAACTTTGAATACTTGGTGCACTTTCGAAATCGAAGGTAGATGCTTGAGATTGGGGGCGAGCGAGAGGACGGTGAGAGATTGTGCTGGGTTGGTCGAGACGAGTGTGTTTGTTGATGCAGGGCTTGTCGAGCTGCGGTGATGGTGGAGGGCGAGAATGGGATGCCAAGGCTGGGGTGTAGGGGGTGTGTCAGAATGGGGCGGATTGCGTGAATAAGGACTTTGGTGAGATGTGAGTTGCTCCAGTTGATCACGCTTGAGTGCATGCGGGTACGAGGTGAAGCCTCAGCTTGTAGTGGATTGGTTCAGGCCATCGTCACTCAAGGTAGTAAGGAAGAGAAACCGAAGTGGAGCGGTTGACGGGGAAGGGGCCTGAAATGGGTGAGAATAGCGAGGGAGTTCAGTGATAACGCATCAAGTCGAAGCGCTGATTATGCGAATTTGATGCGGGTAGGACACTCGAAGGATCAGCATTGCGTCCCCTCGCTCACACTTAGGTGTCGGGAAAGCACATTTCGACTGTTGGCGATCTTGCAACCGGTGTCTTGGATCATATAGCGATGCTAGCAACCTCGGCTTGCGCTTCTCGAAACCACCAAGTGCGCGTTCCAAGGTCGATGAGGTCGAATGTCTCTCACCAGCTCAGTCGCTCATGTGATCTCAAATGATCCTTGCTGGTGCCCCGGGTAGGCTCGCATCTGATTCGCTCTCGTAAGCGTGGACGAGCCCCATCCCATTCCGCTTCTCAGCCTCTTCCGCACCTGACCCTTTCAAGTCACCATCAACCCGCCGCTTTTTCCCGGTTCAAGCCTGATCTTCGGCTTCCCTCACATTCCCACAAAGACGATCTCGTGGCTCGTTGCGTCCCTCTCTCTCTCACGCACACAAACCTTTCGATACCGGAATGCGTGATTACCAGGGTTTCAGAGGGGAGAACATGGCTTGTGTGTCTACTTCTACTCGTCGTGACCATGTGCGAGGTGACCAGCCTTGGAGTTGTAGTAGGCGTTCTTGCTCTTTGCCCAAGCGATAAGTCCGTAACCTGCGTTGCAGAAATGAAACAAAAGTCCTCGATCAGCAAAACTTGGAAGGATATAAAAGAGACAGAGAGAGAGCGATTCGGAAAAAGAAGACTTACCGACACCGAAAGGCAGGACAAAGTAAGGTGCCTGCTGCATGATTCGCTTGAACCCGTAAAAGACGTACGAGTGAAGTGCACCCTTCATGGCGTTCTGTTGGAAGGGAGAGACAGAGTATTGCGTGATACCTCGTTGGGTTGGGCCTCCCATGTCGCCCCACCAGCCCATCTGTAGGCGAAAGAGAGAGATTCGAAGATTGGACGCATGCATCGTACCAAAGAAAACGTGGAATGCAAAGAATGACGTCGAGATGAGATGAGACAGAATGCGTTGCGAAGCGAGCGGTTGTGCGATTGCATCGAGCGGAAGGAGAATGTGTTGATTTGTCGAAAGCGGGATCGGCAGTCGAGGTGAGCGTATGATTGAGGAAGAATCGATCAAAAGATCGTCGAAGGTAACCAGTGATGATGGATCATGTGCGAGGTTGAGTAACGTTGGGAGAAGAGATAGAAAGGAATGAGAGACTGTCAGCGTTCGTTCGTGGCAATGGGATCCTGCCCCTCTTCCACCTTTCGTGCAGACACCGCATAAAGCCCCTCTGCTGCCGCTCATCAACGGTGTAGGCGGCATAGAGTGCGACCATCGCAACCATCCCCCTCTCCAATCTTCCTTCAACCTTCCCTCTCCGCATCTCTCCAACTCGCACTCGCACCTCCATCAACTTACGTATTTCTTGCCCGTAGGCATGCCCGAGAACGTGACCTGAGAAGCACGCATCTTGTCGAATTAGTGAACAGTGGATGAATGTGTAGGGTGGTGATCGTCGTCAATCAGCAAGCTCCATCAGCCAAGAACGGGTGTTGTGCGCGATCCGGACCTTTCTTCGCAGCCCCAACGCTTCACACGGAGCCGAGTTTCACCCGCGAATCGTGCGAATTTCCACCGCAAAAATCCCGACTCAATCCGATTTCACTGCTATTTGTAATCCTTACCAGAACACGTACGAGACTCCTTTTCGACGGAAATGATCTCACAAATAAAGAAAATCACCTTCACGCTACGCAGGCACCGTCAGAGAACTCACAATGGACACAAAGACATTGCATGCGTGATATACATGAGAAAAACAAAAGCGACTTCTGCGGGACATCCTGACATGACCAGACGCAGGTCCATCAACCCTTGACCGAACTCGACGGCGAGACATTCCCGCTGCTCGACTCCTTTTCGGTGTGCAGCCGAACGCAGAACACGGTCGTGTCCCCGATAAACACAATCTGGTTGCGACTCGCAGCCACCGACTCCCACACCGGGTTGCGCTGCACTGGTGGAGGCCTTGGTGTCGGCGCCTGTTGGAACGCATACGGCATTTGCGGTCGAACGCCCGGCGGGAAGGGCCCTCCTGCTCCTGCTCCTGCCGCTGGATGCACCATGGCTCCGCCCGGCGCGCCGGGGAAAGGTGGTCCTCCTGGACGCATCGGTGGCCCTCCCGGGCGAGCACTCGCTCCATACGCTGCCACGCCAGGCGCGCCAGACACCATGGCGCCGTTGACGGCGTGCGGGGGGGCAAAGCCGGGTCGTGCACCTGGGTAAGGCGCCATGGGCGGACCCATGCCGTTCTGCAACGGCGCCATCGGTCGCCCATAAGGCCCAGCCATGGCTGCATTGAACGAGTTGGCCCGCATCGCCGCCACCGCTTGCGCATTCTGCTGCTGCACGCTGGGCGTCGGTGGCGCTACATCCGCAAACAGACACCGCAGGTTGACTCCTGTGATGACCTGGTGCAAAGCGCCCGTCTCGACGTGTCGCACCTCGACAAAGCTCGGCTCGAAGGCAAGCACGTAAGGATGGTGGTACGCGAACGAGGTCGGATTGCCCTCCCAGTGAATGATCCAGTTGCCCTTGGCGCGCCAACCATTTTTGTTGACGTAGAACGCAAACTCGTCGTAGCACAGCAGAAAGACGCCAGAGATGCGGTAGATGGCGATCGGCTTGACGTTTTCCTTGCGCTGCACAAAGTCGAGCGAAGCGTCCGCCGGGTCCAGCAGGCCTTGCGTGTCGAGCGTCTCGAGATCCACAATTTCGAACCCCTTGGTGCAACCCACGCACAGCTTGGTCTTGAGAAAGTGGATCGAGCTCGACTCGGTCGGAATGTAAAATTCCTTGAACACGCGCAGCGTATCTTGTCCTCCCTGCAGCAGCTTCTTGAACGTCGGCTGCTTCTTGCCGCGCACGTTTTGCTCGATCGGCTCCAGCGTCTTGATCGTCGACGACAACGAGCTCGACTTGACCACGCATACCAGCGTTCGACCCAGGCAGATGCCCGCGCGGAAGAACGACGTGTGCGAAGAGATGCGCCGACCGCGCTTCAGCGAACCCATCGGGTCCGACGGATCGAGCGCGTCCAGCGTGAACGTGTGCACCGACTTTTCAGCGAGCACGATCAGGATCTGGTACTCTTCCAGCACGTCCACTTGGGTGACGCCGGGTAACGGCAGCACCTTGGTGGGCGGTCGCGCTTTCTCGCGCAGGTCGGACAGGTAGACACCGTCGTCCGTACCATAGATGATTCTGCGGCCAAAGTCGAACGGCACCGAGCAGTTGACGCGATTGGGACCCAGGAAGAAGTTCTCGGATAGCGTGATAGTGTCGAAGATGTTGCTGCGCTGTCGCAGAATCTCTTGTCGCGATTCGATGTTCTCGAACCACTTCTTGCGGCTTACAAAGGTGCTGGCCCACAGCGTCATCGAGTAGCCTTTCTTGCCCAGGTAGGTAAAGGTGAGCGCGTAGCCCGTCTTGGCGTCCTGCTTGGGCGCTGTACCTGGCGTACTGCTGTACCGCGTGCCGGTCGAGGTGCGCGACATGATCGACTTCGGTCGCGTGGAGCTGCCCTTGCCCGTTGGAACCTCGTCGTACACAGTGACGATGAGGAGCTCGAGCGGGATGGGCTTGCGATAGACCTTGTACAGCTCATGCTTGTTGACCGTCTTTGGCTTGCACATGAGCAGGGCGTGGTCGAATAGGAAGACTTGCAGCTCGGCGCTTTCGCTCTGCGTACCGCCGCGCTTCTTGAGCGGACCTTTGAAGACGAGCTCCCTCTGCTCGTCGCGGAGGCGCAGATCGACGGCCTCGCCCTGCTTGAACACGAGCTGCTGGTCGAGTTGGGCGAGCGTGAAGCGATTCTCACTCTTGCCGGTTTCGACATTGACCTTTGTCAGGAATTCTCTGACAATCTTGATGACCTTAGGCAGGGTCTGCTTGTCCGGGTGGTCGTCCGGGGTATACTTGACGACCTGTTCGAGCAACAAGGGGTATCTTGCGAGTCGGGTAGTCGGCTTGGTGAGGTAGCCGTTCAGCTCGAGCTTGCGTGACTGCGGTAGGCGTTCGGTCTCGTCGACGAATCTGGCGAAGGCCGAGTTGGACGACTTTTCCTTTTCGAATTCGTACTTGCCGTAAAGTTGATGTGAACCATACTTGACGAAGGGTTGGAAGTGCGGCACCATCTCGAGCAGAATATCGCCGATGCGGTCCACGATATCGGCTTGCTTCTGGCGCTTGGTGAGCAGTTCGGCCAGCTTGGCGTTGACGGCGTGGATCTCGAGCACATTCCAGAACACCTGCGTGACAAAGTCATCGCGGTGGTCCTCGGGGATGACGTCCGATGAGCGCAATGGCTTGACCCATTGATCACGCAGGTATTCCATGTCGGCGACGAAATCCCGTTCGGTGTAGATGACCTCGTTGATGGCCTCTTGACGCTTTCTCTCAGCATCGTCGATGCTGTCAAACACTTCTCGGGGGACGGAATCGGCCCACAAAGCACCTCGCTCCTTGGTATCATTTAGCGACTCTTTGCTGACGCTGCGCTGAAGGACGGGCTGAGGTTTCATGTTGAGTCGCGCCTGTTGCTCGAGACGTCGCGGACAGGCGATACTGTAGCAGAGTCGATCGCGCGAACAAGTGGGCGAATAACAGTCGGTCAAGAGGGTGAAGACACCAGTGGGTAGTGCATCATCGTCGTCATCATCGAGTGCGGATCCAGACTGGACTCCGTTGTAGATCGAGGTGGCCGGGGTGGTGGCGGCGGGCGATCGCGACGTCGAGGCAGGTTGCTTGCTCGATGTCATGGAGGAGATCGATGGCGTCGCACCAAAGCTGGATCCTGAATTGCCGCGTGTTGGAGGACCGGGGCCAGAGTTCCTGCGATCGTCGTCAAAGCCGTCTTCGGCACCGAAGCCGGAGGTGGGAACGCGCACCTTGAACTGATAGATCTCCGAGGCAGAATCACGCAGTCGATGGTCGTATGTGACATCGTGGAAGAACTTTTGCGCATCGAGCGCACGACCGAGCAGGAGAGCCAGATTCCTATCGGTGGTCTTGATGATGTAGGCAATCTTGTCGACCGCTTCTCGTCCGTCGAATGCATCGCTGTAGGTGAGACCATCTTTGGTGCGTTCCGAGAGGCTCACACGCGCGCGGAAGGTTTCTGCGACTTTAGAAAGCATAGCCGGATACACGAGGGGCCCTCTTCGGCTTGACGTCGTTGGATGAGGAGGTCCGCTTGTGATGCTGTCTCGCGGAGATGCTGGTCCAGCGATCGACGGACGAGATGCGCTTTGACCGAAAGAAAGTGAACGATAGTCGCCCCTACCTATGGTCGAAGCTTCGCTCGGATCGTCCCAACGTGATGCAGCACCGCCGTGATGAAAACCAGGCGCATAAGCGGCCTGTGCTGCTTGAGTTGCTGAAGAGGCAGTGCGTGCGCGCGGCGGACGGTCCCAGCCACTGCCTGAAATGGCGGATGAGTTGGCGGCGACGGAAAGATTGTAAGGCGTCATGCCGCCAAGCGCGGCGCCGCCGCCGGCAAAGTAACCGCTGGCGTTCTGGGGCAAGGTGGTGGTTGATCCATAAAAGGCGCGCGATGCATTCTGAGCGCCGGGAAGGGTGTAGATGGAATTGGCGATTGACTGGCGATCGGATTCCACAGAGCCTCTCCTACGACCGTCGCCGTAGATCGAAGAAGCTGGGGAGCGGGCTCCAAGCAAGTTTTCGAAGAACGCATTCGAGTAGACCTCCTGATCGTGTGACGCTGTCTGCTGCGTTTCGTTTGCATGCGTGGACGGAGCAGTGCCTGCATCGATACGTGGCGAAGCTGCGTTGGATGAGGTGACAGCGAGCTGAGCGGCCTGGCCCTGTGAGCCGAAGCTGCCGAGTTTTCGGCTGGCGACGGACAAGGGGCTGGTAGGTGTGCGATCGCTTTCGCCGAACCAAAAGCTGCTCTGTTCGATCGGTGCGCTGCTTTCAAAGCTGGGTAAGCGTGGAGGTCTGTCGCTCGAGTTGAGTGTGGCCTTATCGAGGCCGTAGGCGAGATCGGCATCTTGGTCGGGTAGGACTGAGGCGCGTGGAGAAGCAGCATTTGGATTCGAATAGCCGGTTTGGGTGGGTACAGGCGAAGCGGCGTTGATGGAACCGTTAGATCCGTTTGCGCCGTTGGCAGGCTGGCTAGATCCATTTGACGGGTGCTGATCGAGGTAGTGCGTGGCGTATGCGCTTGCAGGTGTTGCTGAGCTGGAGGAGCCGCGATAGGCATCTGGTGCGCTGGTCGTCAGACCATTGTACTGAGAATAGCCAGAGAAGGAGGATCTCGGGTCAGAGCTGGCGATGGATGGAACGGTGCTGATCCTACGATCTGATTGCGGATCGAAGCCCTCGGAAGGAGCGGATGCGTAGGCAGAGGGATAGTAGGCTGCGGTGTTGGGTATTACCATGGATGGATCGAGGTACACATTAGGTGGATATGGCGCAGCACCGTATGCAGCGGCGGGGAGTGCGCCATTCCATCGCTGATTGGCAGCATACGAGCTGGAAGGAGCGCGAAAAGGACCAGCGCCGGGATTGTGATGCTGAGCAAAGACTTGTGGTTGCGGACCTTTGGGTTTGGCGTTGGGGCGACCGAAGATGTTTTCGTACGCGGTGGTTCTCTTGTCGAGAGGCGCGCCGGGAGCTGCTCCTGCCGGCATGTTGTCGCGAGCGGTCGGGAAAAGTGCGGAAGCAGCAGGAGCGGGTATAGGGGCGATGCGATGTGCGAAATGCGGTGGTGTAGTGGTTGTTTCGATGAAATGTTGAAGAGACGGCTTGCTTTCTCGGTGGAACAGGAGCCGCTCAGCGTGGTTTCATCATTTGGACAGTGTGACACAACGGAATCCGAAGGAACTGCAAAAGGGATTGCTGCCAGGCCAAAGCGGGTTTGCGTGAATCCAAGGGCCTATACGGGATCCGATGTGAGACTAGACAGGCTTTAGCAGTCGTGACGATAGCGAGTGCTGACGAGCGCTTGCGAACGCTTTGCTATGAGCTGCGAGCGGAACAGCTATGATAGATGTGCTCGGGACGTGGGGAGGATGACGGCCGATCAAAGATGCAGCACAGACCGTCGTCACAAATAGGCGACCGCAGCAGCAGTGCACCGACCAAGCGGGAAAGAGAGCGCGCTGCTGTCGGCTGGCACAAAGATGCGAAGTGAAGGAGTGTGCGTGAGTGCAGGCTCAAACAGAGACTCGAGGCGATGGAGTTGGAGGTGGGTGTTGCGTGAGAGGAAGGACGAAGTGAGTGAATGTATGGTCAAGCCAGAGATGGACGTGGAGTTGCGGCGCGAGGGTCGCTCTGCCGCAAAAGAGCGTCGAACTGGCCTGCAGCGGCACATCCGCGTCCGTTTGCTTGTGTGCTTGCGTTGACAGGCAAATTAGTTGTGCAAATCGACCGACGGCGCGCTTCTCTCATCCTCACTCAGTCACTGTGCAGCTACCACAACATGCGCTCTGTAGCCAGCCGTGTGATTTCATCGTTTCGCCTCGCTTCGATTTTAGATATATTTTCGAGCTTTTCAGGGCGGGAATTCCGATGTCAAGTGGCAGACTGTGGTACAGCACGGCGGCTTCTCACGCGGCAACTTGGTGGGAGCAACGACGGCAACACATGACGGTCGATGCCGTTCCATCTTTGCTGGAAGCTTTCCATCGAAGCGATCGAACAGCACAAAGGTATCATGTCGGAAAAGGTTAGGTCTTCATTGAGTGGGGGCAATGGTTGGTCTTGCCTGTCTCGCTGCGGCTTTGCGGCTTTGACACAGATCGCATGGCTGATCCTTCTCGGGTCTCTGCTGATGTTTGTCCATGTGCCTCCCGTGGCCCTGAGGCTGATCGAAGTCGCCCGCTTGTCTAGACCACTCTTGCTCATGCTCAAGACATCCGGAACCGCATTCCCGGAAAAATACCAACGGGCGCCGCTGCCATCTTTTTTTCGCTTCTATCGATATTTGAGATTGCACAATCGCACAATCGATATTGTGCACCTACTCGACTCTCGACGTCCAAGCATACTGCATGCTGCTCAAATGAAGCCTCAGAAGAGCTGATGTCGAAGGCAGCACCGAGCAAGAACGGGAGAAAAGGGAATAGGGGCGGTTAATAGCGGCTGTGGAGGAGATACCTCTCGTCCATGCTCTTTCTCGCACTGACAGCTGAGACTGAAAAAGGAGACAGACCCTCATCGGAGGCACAATTAGGCGGAAGAGGCACCAGACGATGGATTTCCCGAGATCGCACCGGGCTGTGCAGGCAAAATGCAGGTCGCTGCTCAACGACGTAAAATTTGGCAACAAAAGTCGAGGCCCTTCCGTAGTAGCTGCGGTACAGAGTAACAATGTTACTTACCGCAAAAACGGAGGTCGTGGTTGAGGTGCTGCAACCACATCTCGATCTTTGCACGCACAAGCTGAGCGACACCATCTTATCGGCCAACTCGAGCACGAAGCGGCATCCTCGATTCCTTTGCTTCCTTTGCCATTTGCGAGGGTCACCTGAGTCAAATTGCGGGGGGCTGGTATCGGTCTTTGCCCGTCCCTCATTCGGAGTTCGCCTACATCGCATACCGGCAAGGCGCGTTCGCAAAGCGTAACAACGCCTATCCTGAATCGCCGGTTGGATGTACACATGGCACACATGGCAGTGACGGCGTGTCCCTCTTGCCATCCTTGCTCGCAACGGAAATGTTTCTTTCAAGGAGCTCCCTGCTAAAGCCAATTGGGTGCAGCCCTGTCAGCAGTGGCCCAATCAAGACGGTCTTACAATGCTTAGTCATGATGACTTAATACATCCCAGCTGAGCTGAACCTCCACGCAGCTACTTTTTGCGGAAAAGAAAAAGTTCAGGAATGCGCAAAAAAGCAACTTGCAGAAAGAGGCTCGACCCTAAGTTGGAATACTGTATCATTATCCGAGCCTGTCAATGCGCTCATCATACACTCTGGCACCAACATTGTTGTCCATTTCCTAAATCGGCCCTTCCAATCGACCTTCACAGCAGGAATCTCACAAGAGCAGCTTCAAAGAGTCCCGAAGCTCGGTCGGCTCAAACAAGAGATCTTGTCCAGGAGTCTGCGCAACAGACGAAACTCAGCATCGGAAGATACTTGGAGCACACCGAAAGGAAAAGTCATGCCGTATCCTGGCACAGCGACTCCGGGAGAGGGAGAAACCGAGACAATCTCACCTCTTCTACCCTCTGCCAACGTACAATCTGGTCAAAGACTGTCCATACCGCAACTTCAACGGCTCGCCGACCAAGGCGATGCTGGTGCCCAGGTCGACCTCCGCATCGTAGAATCACAACAGCACGCTTCATCTTCCTCCAAGCTACCGCTCACCCCAACCGACGACGCATCATCACGGCCGAAAAAGTTGATACCCCCGAAAGGATGGCTGCACTTTGTGGCAGGTGGCGCCGGTGGCATGTGCGGTGCCATCATCACATCTCCACTCGACGTGGTCAAGACACGTCTGCAATCGGATCTGTATCGTCAGCGCTCGCCACAGAAAGGAGCAGCGTCATTAGCAAGTTCAGAAGCAGCAGCGTCGCAAAACAGCGGAATCTTGCAAAGCGCTCGTCGGCTGGCGTACCACTTTGTAGAGACGGGATACCTGCTAAAGGAGATCAGTACAACAGAGGGCCCACGTGCCTTGTTTCGCGGACTAGGTCCAACATTGGTCGGTGTCATTCCAGCCCGATCTATCAACTTTTACACTTATGGTAACGGTAAGGCGCTCATCGCGGATCGATTCAACGGCGGCAAAGAGACGTCTTTGGTCCATCTCAGCGCAGCAGCACTAGCGGGCTTGGTCACGGCGACGGCAACGAATCCCATTTGGGTCGTCAAAACCCGATTGCAACTTGACTCACGTCGAAACGAGCGACCAGCGGCATCACCATCATCAGCAACAGCATCTCCGACAAGACCAATCGCAAGCACTGCATCCGCCACTGCTACCCGGCCAGGTGTAGCCCATTTCTCCACCGCCGCCTCCGTGGTGCGATCCAAAAAAACACTCGGAACGTTCGGCGAACCGGCATTCTTCCACGCTTCCAAAGCAAGCTCCGGATCCAGCATGAACTCGCTCCAAATGACACTGCACATCGTGCGCAAGGAAGGCGTAAAGGGCCTCTACAAAGGAATGAGCGCCAGCTACCTCGGTGTCGCCGAAGGCACCATCCAGTGGGTTCTGTACGAACGCTTGAAGAAGATGGGGGTCGATCAACCGCAAGATGGCCAGGGACAAGGAAAGGTGACGGGCAAGCTGTCGAGCATGGTAGGTGCAGCCGGTGTGGCAAAGTTGGTGGCGAGCTTGGCGACGTATCCGCATGAAGTGGTGAGGACAAGATTGAGGCAGCAGCCTGAAGCTGGTCAGAAGCCAAAGTACACCGGTCTGCTGCAGACGGTGAGACTGGTCTACAAGGAGGAAGGTTTCGCCGCCCTGTACGGTGGACTGAGCGCTCATCTGCTTCGTGTGGTGCCGAACGCGGTGGTCATGTTTAGCATCTACGAGTTGACGTTGAGGTTCGCCACCAAGACGGATGATGTCCAGTGACACCGTGCTCTCCTAACACTCTCTCCAAATGGCAAACACATCTCTCATCCATCTCATCGGACTGGTGCGAACAACGGACATTGTGGTGTGCGCAAACATGTACTGTCTGCAATCCCCATAGGATCTACGTATTATATTTGTTTATACAAGGATCTTTCACGCAGTAGTCCCAGTTAGTACAATGGTCAGTATACGGCTTTTTCACAGCTGAGATCGGGGTTCGATTCCCCGGCCGGGAACATTTTTTTTGGTACATTTTGCTCCTCTTGACAGTAACTTACGATGTGCTGCGGTGTGATTGATGCACATCTTGACGAGCTGGACCATCGCTGTTGCCAGGTGGGTTCCGAGGACCCGACCGAGTTCGTTGCTTGTCGATGCTCTGCGGATTGGGTGGAAACGATTGCGCCAAATAAGGTAGTCGATGATGCGATGTTGACTCCATCTCTGCCAGTGCCCTTTGTGTGTGGAGGACAGTCAGCGCATGAGCCATCTTGAAATTGACGCTTATCCCCGCTTATACGCCGGCAGAAAAAGGCCGCCGTCTGTGTATTACCGGTGGGAGTCGCCTTGCTCGGCATTTCTACCTAACCAAGCTGCCTGGTCTGAAAACTTGACCACCATCTCATCTTCGTTAGGCAGCCTCCGAACAATCGCTCGCAATCATGGCCGCATCTTCCGTAACCGGCGTCTACCGCAACACGCTTCTTCAAGCCGTGTACTTCGGTCCCGGCTCCATCGCCACCTCCCTGCCGTCTGCAATCGAGACGCTCAACCTCAAGAACAAAAAGGCCTTCATACTCACGGGCAAGAGTCTCGCCACCAAGACCAAAGTCATCGAACGCGTCCAACAGATCCTCTCGTCCAAAGGCTACTACAGCGGAGAGACGTACTTTGACATTGGCGAGCACGCACCCGTGGCGGGCATTCGCGAGGCCGTCGAACGCATCAAGCGGTCCAACGCCGATGTCATCGTTGCTGTCGGAGGCGGATCGCCCATTGACGCAGCCAAAGCCGTGTCGTTCTACTGTCATCAGGAGGAGCACGGCGAGGAGAGTGCGAGAAACCCTTTGACCCACCCGGACCTCTTTATCCCCACCATCGCGGTACCTACCACGCTCTCTGTCGCTGAAACCACCCAGAATGCGGGTTTCAAGTCGGAAGAAGGACATAAGATCGGCGTTTCCTCCAAGAACCTCGTCCCGCGCGCCATCATCTACGATGCCGAACTGACGCTCGATACGCCCGAACGTCTGTGGTTGTCCACCGGTATCCGTGCTCTCGACCACGCGGTCGAGTACCTCTACCGACCCGACACACACCCCTTGCTCCGTCCTAGCGTTCAATCCGCCATCCGCGACATCTTCACCTACCTGCCACTCTCCAAGACCGAACCGCAAAACCTCGATGTCAGGCAAAAACTGCAGCTGGCATGCTTCAACTCCCTCTGGCCTGAAGCAAGGTCCGGAGCACTTGGTCTCTCCCACGGACTCGGCCACAAGCTCGGTGCAACCTACGGCATCGGTCACGGCATCACCAGCTGCATCACTCTCGGCGCCACCATCCGCTTCACCGCCAACTTCCTAAACACACCCCTGCTGCACCTGCAAAACCTCGCAGATACGCTCCCCTTCATCCCTGCACCTTACAACCCCAACCCCACCCCGCTCGGTCCCTCCGTAGGCTCAGGTAGCACTGATCCGACAGAATCAGAGCTGAAGGTTCTGCGGGAGAAGGCTACCGCGGTGGGAGACGCGGTGCAGAAACTCGTCGACGACCTCGGTCTGCACTCGACGCTCAAGGGTTGCGGTTTGGATGCGCAGCAACCCGAAATCGTAGCGACAAAGACCACGGGAGAGGCAAAGAAGGGAAGCGAGTACTGGCACGGTGTCAAGGGCATCCTCGATAGCGTATACGAGTGACTACCTCAACAGAGGTTGTGATCAACACCCTCAGTCCAGTTCAGTCTTTGTCCACTCGAAAGTTGTTTTGTCCATCTGTGAAAATGTTGACCTTGTATTCATCTGCAGTTCACGACCGCTTTGCCGAGCATGGAGAAAGCGCTGAGAACCAGTCTGATGCCCAATGAGGCGATGCATCCATTGAGCCAGACATCAATCGTCATCGAGATCCATACCGTCCTCTCCAGACCTGTTCGAATGCGACTTGCGTGAGCGCAACGACTTTTTCCTCTCCTCCCTCGCATCCTCTGCCTTGCTATCGATCGATACGGAGTCGTTTCCCTCCGCCCCCCTTTCCTCCTGCAGCGTTGCGACCGGTGGTTTGTCCTCATCTTCATCAGCGTCGCTCTCGTCCGCTCGCAGCTTGAGTCTGCTGCTGCCCCTCTCGGTCCTGCTCGGCTTGGACGGTGTCGTGTCGACCGCCGAATTCACACCCTGATCCGAAACCCTCGCCCTGCCGCCTCCCTGAGCACCACTGACGTTGCTGTTGAACGGCGAACCGACGGGCGCCGAGCTGGGCCGACGCGAATTGAAATGACCGCAGTGTGGGCAGATGTACTGCACCTCGTTGAACTCCTCCTTGAGCGCCAGACCGTTGTGCGCGTGACAGCGCGCGCAGACGAGCGCATACTTTTGCTCCGGTCCCGTGGCAGAAGGGTCGGCGCCGAGGATAGCATCTGCCACCTTGTCCATCCACGTCTTTGGCATCGGCGGCGCGGCTGCGACGGGGAACGGTCGGGGGGGCTGGATGACGTTTCCTTGCTGTCGCATGAGCGCCATTCGCTGTGCTTGGAGCGCTTGGGCTTCTGGTGTCGTTGGAGCGGGTGCGGGTGGTGCGGCGCCGCCGGATCGTTGGGGAGTGGTCGATGCGGGAGAAGCAGTCTTGGACGACGACGGTGAGCCTGATTTGGATCCCGCCTTTCCTTTCGTCGGCGTCGAAGCAACGTTTGGCGTGACACCCTTTGCACTGGCTTCATCGTACTTTTCGAGCAGCATCCGCAGATGATCGTACTTGGTGGCACGCTTGATCTCGTCGACCTTCTCGCGCTTTTGCCTCTTGAGATCGATCAGATGCTTGTCCTCTGCCGCTCCGATCCTCCTATACCACCACCTGACGATCCTCCTCGTCGAAATGATCAGCACGGGACTACCCACGACCGGCACCCACACACCCAGCAACCGGGTGTTTTCCCACCCTGCATGCGAATCGTACCGATGCGCCCGTCGCAACGACAACAGTCCAAAGAACCAACAGACAAACGTGTAGATGGCCCACAGCAAGAACGCTTGCAGTGTGAGCGTCACCGAAGCCCGTCGCTCGCGAAGACGGATCTGGGTGAGACGAGACTGGACGTCGTTGATCTCGCCTTCGAGGCGGGAAAGCACTGTCTCGTAGTCGGTTTCGCGGTTGGCTCGCTTCCACGGCAGAAAGGAGCCGCTGACTAGGGCGTTGAAGACACCCATCGCCGATAGAGGAAAGCAGGTCGATGAGCGGCGACGATGGCGTGCCGAGACAGTAGAGGCGTTGTCGAGGACGAAATCTTCGTGGTCCTTGCGCCTTTGGCTGTCCGACAATTCTTCAACACGCGAGCGAGGCTTGTCGTGTGCCTGCGTGTTCTGTGTGCGTGTGTGTGTCATTTTGACCCAGTGACGCAACGGAGGCTCAGTTTTAAAAAATCAACAGCAGACTGCGACGTGTTTTCCTCAGCTGTCAACCACCGAGACCAACTCAGCCATATATCATCGAAGCGCACAACACAGCATACCTCAGTCACTAGCATGATCAGCTCACAATCCGCAGTCAGTTCAGGTCAAGCGAGGAACAAATTACTATTGGACTGCTCAGAGCAAGTCGAGTAGAGAGGTATACAAGGCGCTCAAGCGTCAAAGACCAGTCGCGCCAGACGCGACCGAAGCAGAGACTGCGACAGACGACGATCTAGGCGCACAAAAGACCAAGCCGATGAGCGATGCGAAATAGACGAGATTACGAGACGACAGAGAGACAAACAACGACGAGGACAGGGAGGCCGAACAACTAATGGTACATCTTCACAACGAAAGCAGCAACGGCAGCAGACGATTCTGCGTGCAACCGCTGGCCGCTACAGGCTGTGCAAAGCGAGAAACCGATTAGGAGCGCTCGCCACGGAGACGGCGGGCAAGGGCGATGTCCTTGGGCTGGATAGTAACACGCTTGGCGTGGATAGCAGCCAGGTTGGTGTCCTCGAAGAGCGAGACGAGGTAGGCCTCGGCGGCCTCCTGGAGAGCGCCAATGGCGGACGACTGGAATCGGAGGTCAGTCTTGAAGTCCTGGGCGATCTCACGGACGAGACGCTGGAAGGGGAGCTTTCGGATGAGGAGCTCGGTCGACTTCTGGTAGCGACGAATCTCACGAAGAGCGACGGTACCGGGCTTGTAACGGTGAGGCTTCTTGACACCACCGGCGGCGGGGGCCGACTTACGGGCGGCTTTGGTGGCAAGCTGCTTACGGGGAGCCTTACCACCGGTGGACTTTCGGGCTGTCTGCTTGGTACGAGCCATCTTGCTGTGGTGGTGTGATGGTGATCACGTCGAAAGAGGTACGATGGCGATGACGGTGACGACGACAATGAGCGACGATGATGGTGATGGCGGTGGTGGTGATGAACAAAGGTGAAGCGCGTGGTGCGGATGGAACAAAGCGGTGTGGAGAGACAGGCGAAAAGGCGCGGCGCGGATGCAAAAATCGGATCCGAAATTTGGGTAGCAGTCCCACCAGCAGAGGCGACGGTGATGACGATACGAGAGGGAAAATACGTGACGGTGGCGGAGGGCGGGCGGCGATGAGAGGCAGGATCAGAGAAATGGCGGCACGAGAGCAGAGGGGAGCGAGGGAAATTGGGACGCGGCGTAGTGGGAGGAGCGGGCACCAGAGCAGCGCGGGAAATTCAAGGGAAATTGACGGAGCGAGGGAAGAAAATAAGGGACGCGAGGGCGGAGGCGAGGGGCAGGCGGGCGAGAGGCGGTCGGAGGCGGTGTCGGGTTGGCGGAGAGCAGCGAGGATCAAAACACGGCAGGGAGCAGGAGCACATCATCGTCGAAACGAGCCATGTATCAGGTCAGGAGAGGAGACATAAAAGACAGATAGCATGTCAGCATCCTGATCAAAGCGAACGCCAATGTACGACTTCAACGTCGAGCATGCACTGCGAGGAGTGTGGCAGACGACGAGCCAATAGTCGAGAGAGAGGTAGAAGACAATGGATGGCGAGTACATACGTTCAGGTTTTACTTGAGGTGATGGTTGTAGGAGAGAAAAGGGGAACGGGGTGATGGCGAAGGGGAAAGGGGTGTCTTTATACGTTATTTCGAGTCTCACGGCCAAGACGTGCGCACCAGGGTCGTAGAAACGGATCAGCGGTAACGTAAATGGAAAGCGTAGATAATTGGCGCAGCAAGGGGAGCGACCGAACACCAGAAAAGAGGTGGCGGATGATGCTTCAAGGGCAGGGACGGCCCGGGGGGAAACAGGAGGGAACGAGGTGCGAAAAGGATGGTTTATTGGAGATTATCGAAAAAGTCGAATCGACAGGACCGATTGACTAACGGGGCGGAGCAGACGAGAAGCGTGGAGCCGGCATAGAGGTGAAGCAAGACCTTTTTCGGTCGGGTCGATGTGTTGTGTGTGTTGTGATTGTGGATGGCCGACCGGATGAGATGATGCGATGTGACCCACTGCGCTCGGACTGCGCTGGTCGCGCGGTGGTGAAGCGAGCCAGAAGAGGCATTTTCGGATGGAGAAAATGCGCCAGATTCGACTTTGAAGACCCTAGTCGAAGGTGCATACAGTGTAGGAGACTTTTGGGGGTCCAAAGAAAATGAGGTTTGTGCGTTTGTCGGCGAGTCCGACCAGGCATTGGAAAGGGCCAGAGAGACGAGCGCCGGTGGCTGGCTAAGGCGCAGCGATGACTGGGCGGTTGGAACAAAAGGCCTCTTGTCATTCTAGGCTAAGCCCTGTAGGATCCGCTGTCAAAAATGGGCTGCAAGCATACTACACAAGAAGCTCAGAACGAACCTTCAACGCTTTCGAGCCATGACAACACTGTTGAACACCTTGATGATGCTTCTGCTGAACGCTACTAGCGCAGCTTCATCCTTTTACCTTTGCCAGGTCGAGCTTGAGCTTGATCAAGCGTTGTGAATTGCGGATGCATGCGCGAACAGGGCCATGTGACTCGTGAGATCAGCTCAGTGACACGCCAATACGGCAAGTCGTGCTAGGCGCACCTCTCTCTGTCTCGATCCGCTCTATCGGCACATGCTAGAATGGCCTACGTAGAAGCTGACTCGACCGAGTAGAGCTGTGAAGGGGTGGGCGGGAGCGATGCTGCTCTTTCTCAGGGCAGAACCAGGCGTCGATGGTGCGGTTGGCTATCAGCGCGTTGCCCGGTCACTTCTGCAATGATCTCGCTTCTTTGCGCGACTCAGCATATATGTTGGAACATACTCGCTATCTTCTTGTCGACTGCAGTGGCATTCATGTCTTTGACTTGTCCCGATACCGTATGACTCTTCCGAGAGGAGGCCATCGGCGAGCGGAATCGTGGCAACGACAAGATATGGAAGCATGAAAGAACAGAGGCGAACGGATAATCCGGATCGAGGGTACCAGGCACAGGAGCAGTGTGCGGCATTTGCGATGCAGGGCAGACGTGACATCGCCCTCCGCTCAACAGGCGCCGCGGCCGTGTGGTGCTGCGCCCCGAGAAAATAGAAAGAAAGATCGGCATCCTCGTTTCGAAAACTCAAAAATCGTTTGCATGCGAGTGCCACGCCAGAATGGATGCGCAGTCGCCCTGCAGAAGCTGAGCAGCTGACAAACAGGGCCTCGAGCGGGAGAGCCAAGCAAATCCAAATGGGCACTTGAGCGGTGTCGTGTCGAAATTGTCGAAAATCGTTCCCGAGTCCAGGCGCTGGAGCAGAGGGCGGGGTAGCGCAGGAGGAATTGTCAAAAAACTCCGGGACAGAATGGAAAAGGGCGGGCACTTCAACGCGTATGCAGATTCTGATATCAGAATCTAACAAGCTTTGACATCAACTGGCGGTGCTGCAACAGCATCCGAAAGTATCGATCCTTGCCGTCTGCAATCGACAGCAGGGTGGAACTTGTTACGGCCGACACGAGGCTTTGTCCGTTGCCACGTCTGCGACCTCGACGGAAGTCAAGATGGAGCGAGAGGCGATGCTTTGATGTCCTCCAAGGCTTACTCAGTACACCTCGAGGCTTCTTGTCGCAGCCATGGCGTCCCAATGCCTCCAACTTCTTTGCCATCCCGTACATGCATCCGGATCAATAGCTGTGAAGGGTTGTTATACGAGCAAGCAGCGTTGATCTCGAAACGATGAACCGAGTACTGGAGGCGCTGATTCGGACGCAGGCATCGGAGAGTTCTTTGCGAGAGGCGAGACCCTGGGCGAGAATTCCCGAGGGCAATGCGCCAGTGTCGCGGATGAACTATTTTCTGACCTCTGTTTGACGTGAAGGCCATCTGCCTGCCCTCTCGTTCACGGGGGAAATCCAAGAAAATCAGACCGACCGCCCTCGGCCTGGATCCAGGCGCGGAGACCGGACAGGACTGGCACAGCTCCAGTGCCTTACATAGCGTGACACCGCCGGTTCGCTCGTCAAGCCATACTAAGGCCCGCGTCCCTTTTGATGCCCAACATTCACGCTGGGCTGCAAGGGCGTGAGTGACTCACGCAGTGGCATGCAGTACGAAGCCTGGATAGGGTTGTGGTTTGAGGTCGGTTCAGTCTTGGGTAGCAGGGCTAGACCAGAAGGCAATTGACGGACAGAATCATCACGGCCGTCTTCCTTCTCCCAAAATTCAACGCAACAATGATGGACGCGAAAAGCGGAACTATCTGCAATCACCCAAAGAGCAAGCGCTAGGAAGACGTCGGCCCCACTAACGGGCAGTATGACTAGTGCCGGTCCGAAGTTGTAGGCGCACGCCATCCACAGGCTGCGGTAGCAGCAGCTAGCGAACTGTCGACACAATCCCGATCTGACGACCAGCAGACGACGATGCTCAATTTGCCGCATCGGGTCCTTTTGGTGTGGCTTCGAAGCAGCAGGGTCTAACACACGTGGCTTCGAAATATACACGGTTGTATCAATAGAACAAGGCGAAAATGCGAGTCTGGGTCGACCAAGAAAACACGCAGCGGATCGGCTGCTATTATTGCAAAAATACAGTCTGGACCAGCTGGCCGCGGAAGACAGCTGGTTCGCCTGCGAGTGCACGCCGTCGTCGAGGTTGTTTGGATGGATCAGAGCTGAGCGCGCATCGAGGGCCCGATGGCTAAAGCTCTCGCTCTCCCGGCAAACGGACACAACAAAAGCACAAGCAGCAGCAGCGTTATTCAGACCCTCGCTCGGTCGCAAAAACCACATCGTCGACATCCTCCTCCATCCGTAGCCTCACGTCCCCTCAACCCCAACCCACTCATTCAGTAGCATCCGACACCTCACATACGACACAGCGGATACCCAATCGACCGCGTCCGTGTCGAAGCTGTCCCCGTCTCCCACGAAAGCATCTCGAAACGAGTCGTGCGACCCACCTCCACTTATCGGCAAAGGTACATTCGGCAGCCATCACACAACATCATAGTACAGGGACAACCCGGCATCGTTCCGACCTTACTGTTGATGCTATCATGAGCAAGGCACAACATTGAAAGCATATCATCTCTATCTACGTGCTGAAGCACAGCATCATCGCCCGTCAGAGAAGACCGACACACCGAGTCTCGTTCGGGCACGTCGCCCTCACATCTGACATCATCTCAGCCAGACATCTGATCCACTGGAAGCTCCGCAAGGCAAATCTGGTCGCATCTGGCCTCGGTTCAACATGTACAACACCGAATTCGGGCGGCGGCTGCGTAGCCAAAGCTCAGGTGGCTCGGCGCCTTCGTCTTCGAAACGGGAGAGCAGAACAACGGACGCTCTGCTCGGATCCACCTCCGACAGACTTATCGCAGGCTCTGCATCTAGCATTATTAGCCCACCCCTCTCGATACCAGGCTCGTCTAGAGACGTCGCACGGAAATCGAGTGCGCATCGATCTTCCAGCTTGACAAACATTGCAGCCACGTCGCGTGGCGAATCATCACGCTCCGTCATGTCGGCTTCGTCGAGCATCAAGTCATCCTCGCCATCCAAGAAGCTTCTTGCCAGCAGCTACGTCGACCGATTCATCCCACAAAGGGACGGCACAGACTTGCACACTGCATACCAATTGATAGGCGACGAACCAACAACTCCACATCGCCACAAGCGCAAAGTTGCCGTCGACACGGACGCGCAAAAGGAAGAGGCGAACCAGGCCTTCTCGTCGCTGCTCTCATCCGAGCTGTTCGGGGCCGATGCGGGCCTGAGCACATCTCCCAGCCGAGGCCAGCGTGCCAACGGCTTCTCCAACTTTGCATCCAGCTCCTCTTCCTCGGTACATACCAGCGGCGGCTCGTCTGCGACACGCCATTCCAGTCACACCGGCCATGCATCTCCTGCGACACCAACAAAGAGGAACCTCTTCAGCTACAGTCCATCGCATAGCCGCACACCCGGTCGCAGCGGCTCGGGCATGGGAAGAGTGGTCGACTTTGGCATCACCGACGACGAGCTAGGCGCCGGCACATCTCGCACCGGCGGTCTCTTTGGTGGCCTGGCATCCCATTCGGTCGAGTCGCTCGACTCTCCTAATCACCGTGCGTACAGCCTGTCGCCAGTCAAGCCCGAAAGCCGAAGCCTGTTGCTCAGCCCTCGCAAACCTGCGCGCGTACTCAGCAAAGTGCCATATAAGGTGCTCGACGCACCGGACCTGGCCAACGACTTCTACCTCAACCTCGTCGATTGGTCTAGCAAGAATGTGCTCGGAGTGGGGCTGGGCACGTGTGTATACCTGTGGTCTGCTGCCAACTCGTCCGTCACGAAATTGTGCGACCTCAAAGAACACGGCAACGACGTTGTGACAGGCATCAATTGGGCCGACTCGGGCAATCACTTGGCGATCGGCACGCAAAAGGGCTTGGTGCAGATCTGGGACGTGGAGAATCAGAAGCTGCTGCGCACCATGCGTGGGCACACGCAGCGCGTCGGTTCGCTGGCTTGGAACGAGGTGATCTTGACCTCGGGTTCGCGTGACAGGGTCATCTACCATCGCGATGTGCGCGCGCCTGACCAGCACATCCGCACACTACGTGCGCATCGACAGGAAATTTGCGGTCTCAAGTGGAACACGGAGACGAACCAGCTGGCGAGCGGTGGCAACGATAACCGGCTCATCGTCTGGGACGCGCTCAACGAGGCGCCGCTACATCGGTTCACGGAACACACGGCTGCTGTCAAAGCGATCGCCTGGAACCCGCATCAGCAGGGCATCCTCGCATCGGGAGGAGGAACGGTGGATATGAAGATCCGATTCTGGAACGCGAGCACAGGTCAGATGCTCAACGAGGTGGATACGGGCAGCCAGGTGTGCAACCTCATGTGGAGCAAGACGGCCAACGAGCTGATCAGCACGCACGGATACTCGGGTGGAGCCATTCAGAACCAGATCCAGGTGTGGAAGTATCCGTCGATGCAGCAGATCGCCACCTTGACGGGCCATACGATGCGAGTGCTCTACCTCTCGATGAACCCGACCGGCGACACGATTGTGACGGGAGCGGGCGACGAGACGCTGCGATTTTGGGATCTCAACACTTCGCACAGGACGCAGAACGACAAGCGACGAGAAGCGAATGCCTTCAATCCATTCGCCAAGCTGCGATGATGCTCGAAGCGCCATCCGGCTTTGCGCCCCTGTCGACATTACCATTTATGCTCTGCTGTATCTATGTTAGCCATTGCCTTCTCACATATACCAATGATACCTATTGCAGACGTCGTCCAGCAGTCGAGAGCGATGCCTACTGTGGCTCGATGGCTCGAGTCCACCACATCTCTGCCACTAGTGTTCGGTGTTCCCAGGACCGAAAACTGCGCACAAGATCGAGAGCGCAGTCCCCACTGAGCCGAAGCCTGCAGTCGCAGCATCGCGGCTCGTACATCCGCAAGTGGGGGAAAATCGCGAGCAGAGCTTTCTCCTTTCCGGCCACTTGGCGATATTTGTCGGTTCGACAAGTTTGGTCAGCTCGTCAGGCCCATTTTTCCAATTTTGTCAACGTCGACAGGCGGGCAGATTGGGAAAGTCCGCACTGGGAAAGTCCACACAGATCGGACAATTTTTCTCCACCATCTTCTGCAGGACAGCGCGCAATGACGACAAGGTCGAATTCCCGAAAGAAAGACAAGAAGATGAATCCGGCTTCGATGCCATTCATGTCAAGTCTAGGTTGTCGAGTCGCGCTCTTGCACTGTTCAGATTGGCTTCGAGACGGCTGCTTTGGGTGAGAGGTGATCAACGCTACAGGTGCAGTGTATGGATGAGATAGCATGCCATGCTGAGCGGCAGCGTTGCGGCGGAGTTGCAAACCCGGGCCTGCACTTGTGTCTGGTTCCACCCGTAGCCCTCTGCAACATGGCAGAGATGATTCGAGTAGGCTTGAGCGGCTGCACAGCATATACGGGCCGCAGCCCTCGGCTTCTACATGCTCGTATCTCTTCTGAATGGTCATGATATTGCTACGTACTTCACAGTATGCCGTTGCGTTGCCGGATTGGCTGGAAATGGCTCGCGTGCCGGCCGATCGAGTCCTTGCTCGGCTAGTGGAGCCAGACAGCCAGTAGAACCTCCAGCCATCGCTGCGCTCGCTGTCCCTGCCTAAATTGCTTGCATGGTTCGCTTCCAAAGCCACGTTCCACGAGACCGTATGAAAGGCATCTTGTGCCAACCTGATCGATGTGGGAGTGACTCTCCCCGGTCGAAGCAGGCAATACTGTGCGATGACGAGAGTGGAAGAGGAAAGGATTCGAAAGAGCAGCGTCGAGCTCTGCTGACGAACAGGGTCCGTCGATTACTGCACCCTCGATCCGAGCAGAGCTTGGCTTTTGAGACTGTCCCCTCGAAAAGGTCCCAAGGGTGCCTACGCCAAAAGTCATCCGTTACCTTGCCGCTCCTCGATCGTGCCGTCTCCCCCTTCTATCTTGTCCATCCACACTCCGAGACCTTCCCGACGGTGCTTTCGTAGAGCATTGCGTTCTCTCACATACCACTCGGACCCGTTCGTCGTGTTCGCTGTCGACGTAGAAGACGCGGAAAGCAAGATTTCGTCGCGCCTTTCGATCAACTGTGCTCAGTAGCGCGGCAAGCCACGCTTTGAGGCAGCAAAGACAGCACGCAGACCGCCGTCCTTGACCTTCGAGGTGCGGTCGGTCATGCCGGTAGTCGACGAAACAGGCAGCGGCGCTGAGCTTTCATCGGTGAATGCGCCGACTACCATCCCGGAGGAACCGACACCCGTCTCGCCAGCCTCGCCCCCCATCCCCCTGGAATCGGAGGAAACCGACGCAGCTCAGCAAGTGAATCAAACAACGCAGCAGCAAACTAAGCAGCCAGTAGGCCGCTTCATCGAGAACATCTCCACCGATGGCTCCCGCGCTTCTGCCGAGGACGACGCCGATGCTGAACCCAAGCAGGTCGTCGCAGCGTCGCAAGACACTCCAGAGACGCAGATGAGGCAAGCTCGCTCCATCAAGCCAGCCTCGAATGTGCTTCGACGAGGATCAAAGAAAAAGACAGCTCAGTCAGATAGAATAGACACTACAGCTTCGACCTCTCAACCTACACAGCCCACACACGGACACGATCAGTACGTTTCGCCGAGCACGGAAGGCAGCACTCAAAAGGCAAGTCCGCATCCCAACGATCTCAGCTCGCCATCAGACGAAAGTGGGCACCACAACAGGGCTTTCAAGAAGGTCAAAGGCGGGGGATCCGATGCGCAAGAGGACGCCAAGCAGGAGGACGACAACGACCACGATCATGATGACGAGGAGCATCCCATCCTGGCAGCGCTCTATCCCCTGACCAACTTCATCGGCTATAGACCGCTCTCGCACCCTCATACGCCGTCCGAACGACGCCGAACGCCCAAGCATCCCAAATTCAATCGCTTCCACTACATCTGCGGCTGCATCTTCAGCCTGGGTTTGCCAGTGTCCGGTGACACGGGAGAGATCGCTAGATACCGCGACCCTCACACGGGCGAGATCGAGCTCGTTCGCATGTACAAACATCAAGTTGGAGCCAAGATTGTCAACTCGATCCACTCTGTCATCGCTGCCTGGGTCCTCATCGCCCTTCTCAGCCTGGTCAGCAGATCACCCTTCCATCGAGCTCACGATGCGCCTCTGATCATCGGTGCGTTTGCTACCGAAGCCGTCGTCACCTTCTTCGCCTTTCGCACTCCTCTAGCTCAACCGAAGAACATCTTGTTCGGAAACACCATCTCTGCAGTCATGGGTGTTGCGATGGAAAAGGCATTCGCGGGGACCAACTACAGCGTAAGCGGAGTGTATGGAATCGATTGGATCGCTGCGGCTACAGCGGTCAGTGCGGCCGTGTTTGCGATGCAGATCTTTGGATTCACGCATCCGCCGGGTGCAGCTATCGCGCTGTTGGCTATTACAGATCAGAGAACGCACGATTTGGACTGGTGGCTGGTTCCGGTTGTTATCATCAGTACCCTGATTGTGATTGGATGGGCCTTGATCATCAACAATGTTGGTGGGAGGAGGTATCCGGAAAACTGGTTCTATATGAACGCGTTCGCGGAGCCTCCAATTATTGGACCGGAGAAGCTGCCGTTCAGCAACTCGCCGTACCAGCTCCCGCCTTCGAGTTACAGGCAGAAGAGGAAGCGTGGTGGCGGTAGGCAAGGAGGGGACGCGGAGGAGAAAGGGTTTTACAGGGTGCCGGATTCAGGCGCGAAGGTGACGCATGGTTTCGGTGGTACGGCAAAGGGTCAGGTGGAACCGCAGCCGAGGCAGACGGCGACTGGGGCGGGAGGTGTGGCGTCGCACAGCATGGGAGGTGCGGGGAGGGTGCGTCACATGGAATCATTGGGATCGCAAGTTCAGGCTGGATCGAAGCAGTCGCTCGGAGCAGGGGCAGGCGGGAATGGAGAGGATGGCAGAACGACGAGAGCGTCCGAGGTGACAAAGGTTGATTCGAACGATGCGGCGGCTGTTCCGCCAGCCGCTACGCAGCAGCAGCAGCAGCAGCAGCAGCAGCAGCAAACGGCATCGTCGACGTCAGCAACCGCACCCGCTGTGGCGGCTGTTCCGGTCGCACAGCCTGCACCGTCGGCATCGACGCACAACGCAACATCAACGACAGCAGCTGTACCACCACCAGCCGCTTCTACCTCTGTCGCACCTGCAGCCCCGGAGGTCAAGTCCAGGATGATCGAAACCGACGCGACGCTGATCTCTCGAAACAACTCGAAGAGCAGCAAGAAAAGCAAAAGGTCGATCGTCGTTCACGTCAACGAGAACAGAAGACACTCGACTGGGTCCGGCTCAACGAGCAAGATCCCTCCCGTTCCAGCGGTGCAGTGGCGAGGTCCGGAGTAGGTTCCCGCTATCTGGAGAATGAGTTGCCAGCTGTGGACGACATGTGATAGACTTGCCATGTAAGGGACAATACACGCGTTGGTGAAGGGATCCTTTGGTGTGTGCCGTTGTGTGTCGGGTGTGTGTGTGGTTTCGGTGTGCTGGAGAGGGTGAGTCGCAGGTTGGCGTGTTATGGATGCACATTGAGACCAAGATAGAGTACAGAGATGCGAAAAGGAAAGGCGAAGCGGAGGATGTACAGGAAGCGACGGGAAGCGAGGGGAGGGGCTAGCGACGTCCGCGACGCATGAGACCTGCGATGGCGATACTCGCTACGGCAGCTGCACCGCCGATCAACGCCATACCGATGTAACCCTCTGCATGAAACCAAAGGCGGGAACAGTACAAAGAGGATTGTCAGCATGTCGGGTCGCGACAAATGTGTGTTCATGTCATGATTGAGGGGGAACTCACCTCGAGCAACACCCTTCTCGATAAGCTGGTTGAGACTTTGTGCTTGCAGGTTGTTTGGTTCTCGTTCAATTAGCAGTGCTATCGTGCGATGTCCAAGGAAGAACGATACAGGTCAGAACCAACCACCATCTTTCTCATATCAAAAGCAGGCCCTACACTCACCGTTGAATCTGCGCGCCTCGTCATAGTTGCCCATCTTGTAGTGACCGAGCGAGAGGTAGTAGAGACACTCTCGCCTCCGGGGAGGATCTGCGCGGTAGATCTCGGTCAACAGACCGACGCCGATGCTCATCTCTGCTCTCTGCTTGCTCTTCACGAGGCCCCATGCGTAGTTGAACTTGGTCTGGGTGGTGACGTGGCCGGCGGCGAGTTCGGTCTCGTACTGGGATTTGAGCACCTGGAGCTCGGAGGGTGAGAGCGAGGTCTCTGCGTCCGCTGCGTACGGAAGAGACATTGTGTGTGTGCGTGTGGTGAAGGGAGCGATTGGATGGAGTGGTGAAAAGGTTGCGCTGGTGCTGTATTGTGCTCTTGATGATGTCGTATGAGGAGGACCAGGTATGGAAGGTCTTGAATGAGGTGGCGGCGGCGAGCGAGGGTCGAGAAGCTTGATACGAGGTGGAGAAATGAGAGCGAAACAGCTTCGGCACCATTTGGCACATTTCACGCGCAGCGCAGCTATGTTAGATCGGGAAAATCAGAGGAGCTGGATCCGTGCGCATTTGGATCGAGTTGAGTGTCATTCCCACGCGGCAGAAGTGCTTGCAAAGCACAGCCAAAAGCGGACAGTCGACTCAAACTCAGCACTCTCTCAAAGTGGAGACTCTCGGCACCCTTGCATTCACGTCAGTCTCTTCCATCATCCCATTACTTTGCTCTATCGGTACCGCGTCCTCGCAACCATGGATACCGAAGAGGACACCTTCACCTCGGTCACCTGGGAGAACCGTGACACATCCTCAGGCTCACAACCTACCTTCTCAACCACTCCCTCCTTCTCCAACAGCAATGCCATCGCAGGTCCATCTCACTTGGGCGCATCTTCTTCCGCCAATGCGCTGGCACGAGACGTCCACGCTTCCGACGATCCCGCACAGCTCTCGTGGGCTGGCTATCTGATGGTCCAGGTCGTAGAACCACGCAAGGAGCTCGAAGGTCAAAAGGATGCTTTCATCAGCTACGGCATCCGTGCAGAGACCAACCTCCCGCACTTCTCACGCACATACATGGCCACCCGTCGTCGCTTCAACGACTTCACTTTCCTTCGCGAAGGTCTCAAACGCGACTTCCCCGCGTGCGTCGTTGCGCCGCTGCCGGACAAGCATCGTCTCGAGTATCTGACAGGAGACCGTTTCAGCCCCGAGTTCATCGAGAGGCGCACCCAGGACCTTCAGCTCTTCCTCGAACGCATCTGCCGTCATCCAACACTGCAACGCAGCCAGCTGCTTCGCAACTTCCTCGAGAGCTCAGAATGGCAGGTCGACATGCACGCGCACAACTCGTCCCACAGCGGCACCAACTCTGCAGCCGGCGCTTCCACCCTCGTTTCTGGATCGCAGGTTGAAAACGCAGGTCCACCTAGCTTGCTAGACAGCCTCAGCGATCACTTTCTCAACGCATTTTCCAAAGTACGCAAGCCCGACGAACGGTTCGAAGAGATCAGAGAGAGCATCGACAAGCTCGAAGAAGGGCTGGCTGGAACAGAGCGCGTGCTCTCTCGCAACAGGAATCGCATAGCTGGTAAGTTGTTTTCTCCTCCCTTGTCCTATCCTTCCTTCGTTCCCTGCTCTTTGTCCTTGTCTTTGGTCCCAACATCCTTCGCCCGCCCGCTCGTCCGTTAAACAACATTCGCATCTGACACTGAAAAAAACCAACTATCATAATACCGTAACGGGGCCGCATGCTGACCTTCGCTTCCTAGCTCTGCCGTTTGGCGACGTCTATGCTCCCCAACTCGGAACCGGCCTCGAAGATCTTTCCACCGACTACGAGGATTTCGCCACGAGCATCGAAGGCCTCGGGTATTTGGAGAGCGGGATCACCGAGCCGTTGAACAAGTTTGCCGCTGCGATGCTCGAGTTTGCTCGGTTGGAGAGGGTTACTGTAAGTAGTTGTGGGTTGACGGGCTTCTGAGGGGGAATCAATGCTGACTGGTGGTGAGCTTTGATTCGATGTGGTTTACACAGTCTGCAAAGTCGACGGATGCGATGCTTTCGCAGATGCAAGCGTTGCTCTCGTACGCCAGGTCGCACAAATCCGTCCTCAAGTTGAGGGATACCAAGCAGGTGGATTTCGAAGAACTTACAGACTACCTGTCCGGAGTCGTGTCGGAACGTGATCGTCTGGCCTCCCTGTCATCGCCGTACGGTGCGGGTCATGGTCATGGAGGTGTACGAGGTGCCGGCATCTCTGGCTACCTCAAGGACAAGGTGGACCATCTTAGGGGTGTGGATGAGGAGAGGACGAGAGTCGGAAGAATGCAGAGGTTGGATGGAAAGATCAAAGAGTTGCAGGATGCGGTGACCAGCGCACACGATACAAGTCAGGCGTTCAATGGAGAGGTGATGGTCGAGAATCGCATCTTCCATCTGGCCAAGGAGCAGGAGTTGAAGGATGTGCTGGCTACGCATGCGGATGGTCAGATCGAGCTGTACGAGGGTCTGGTGGGGGTGTTTGATCAGTTGATCCCGCAGTTGGAGAGGATCAGGGTCGGGTAGATGCAATGAACCAGTGTGATCAGCCCACGGACAGAATGCGTGCGAGCGTGAAGATTGAAGTGAGAGAGAGTTGTGTGCTCGACGTGCGATTGGTGTGTCGTCGCTCAACGTCTATCTCGTCACCTGAACATGACATCAAGGACATCGTCACAGCCATGACACACGACCGTTTGCGACACATCTTTCTCGCACAGTTATGGACTCGAAAACTCTTCTTGACATGCCGCAACTCGAAATATATACATCTCTTCCCCACGCCTTTTTCTAAAACATACCCGTAGGCTGCATGTACATTCCACCATTCAGGTTGTTCGGATACCCACCTCCCGGCGCGCCCAACCCCGTCACACCCGCCGTGATCAGCTTCGGACCGCCCAATCCACCAGGCCCAATAATCGGTGCATCCTCCTCCTCCTTCTCCTTATCACTATCCTTCTTCGCCCTCTCCCTCACCTCCTTCTCCAGCTTCTTCAACTTGTCGCTCTGATCACGCATGCTCTGCAACTGGTACGGCATCGTAAAGTCGCCCAACCCATGCCTCCACGACAACTCCATCACCACGTCCGGTCGAACCAGATCGTAGCACGCGAACAACGTCGCTGCATAGCACTCCTTGTTGCCGATCTCGACAAAGTACTCGAGCAACTCCTCCGCCACCGCCTCAACACCCGAAACGGCAGCCGTCTCGATGGCATCCCTGAACAGCTTGTCCGTCTTGGACAGCGCGATCGACTCGTTCCATCGTTCGTTCTTCTTGTACAGGTGAGCCGCAAGACGGCGGAACTCGAGCAGGTCGTGCTTCTCCAATCGAGCTGCGAGCGAGATCGTGTCAAAGTTGTCGTAGCCATCGATCGAAGATCGCAGCGTCTCGTAGTCCTCCTCCTCGATCAACAGGTCGTTGTAGGCGTCGTTGACACCTTCGAGGTTGTGGTGCTGCACCGACATGAGGTAGCTGCGGATCAGCGGCACGTTGTCGTTGTCCTTCTTCTTGAACATGCGCACCACACGACCATGGTCTATCCTCTTGGCCAACACGGTGAGCAGGTCGTTGAGCAACAACGGGTGCTGCTCCAGGTAGAACGTCAGTGCACGGTAGTAGATCTCGACGTTGGCCACCTTGGGCAGGATGGCCTTGAATTGGTCGTGATCCCACGCAGCGGCGGCGTGCTCCATGGTGGCGAGCGCAGCGTTGTCCATCTCGTCGTACTTGGTGTACAGATAGACGAGCTCCGACCACAGATGGCACTGCTCTGCCACCTTGATGAGCTGAGGCAGGTTGGAACGCGACCAGTACAGCTTGAGGTGCTCCATGAGACGCTCCGGGCGGTACTTGGCGAGCGCGACACCCGTCTGGGTGAAGACACCCATGTGGGCGCGCTCGAGACCCAGCGCCTGCTCGAGCAACGTGAGCAACTCGTCAAAGAAACCCTCGGCCTCGTACGACCTAATCAGGCCAGGAAGCTCCTCGGCGTGAGGGATGATGGCGAGACCGGCGATCTGCGAAAGCTTGAACTCGCGCTTGCTCAGACAGGCGGCGTGCACCTGCTTCCACACGCTCGTGTTGCCTGCCTTGCGAGCCGCATCGACAGCGCCCTGATAGTCGCCGAGGTAGACGAGCGTAGTAGCGAGACGCGCATAGTTGGAGACGCTGGTGAAGAGCAGCTTGGCAGCCTCGTACAGCTCGTCGTTGAAGCACTTTTCACCGACGCTGAGGATGTCGGCTACATTGGTCATGCCCAGGAACTCCTCCATGTCGCCGAGGCGGTTGGCCTTGGCGAGGCAGTAGGCGTACTCGGTGTCGATCTTGGGCTCGCGAGCCTTCTTGCGGGCCATCTGCAGGTAGCGGATGAGCTCCTCCTCGCGACCGGCGTGCTCGGCGATCTCAATGACCTCTTCGTAGTTCGAAGGGTCCTCAGCCTTGACGTACGAGTCGATGGCATCCTTGACACGCAGACCGTCGAGCTGAGCCTTACCGAGGCGCGACCAGATGGCGGGCTTGTTGAGCTTGTTGGCGTACTGCTGACCGCGATCGATGGAGACGACGTGCTCGACGAGGACGTTCATGGCTTCCTCGTGCTGCTCGGCCTTGGAGTGGATGCGGAAGGCCTCCTCGTAGAGACCGTGGTCGATGGCGATCTTGGCGATCTCATCGACATCGTAGCCGTCGAGGCGGTCGATGTAGTTCATGACCTTGCCCTTGTCGGTGCGCACGGCGGTGAGAAGGAGCAGATTCTGCAGACTGCGGTTGTCGCTGAAGGCCGAGGGCTCGAGGATGATCTTCTCGAGCAGCTCGATGAGCTCGTGAGGCATGTCGGCAGCCATGAAAGCCTTGACGGTGGCCGAGACGTCATCGGGGTTGGTCGACTCGGGGACGGCGGTCGACGTGACCTGCTCGACGAGCTGGCGTCGATGCACGTTGTCCGAGGTGAGCACCTGAGCCCACAGGTCGAGCTGGCGTCTCTTGACGAGGTAGCGAGCCTGGTGCTTGAACATCGAGTTGTCGTTGGTGATCGAGATGAGCTCGTCATCACAGAAGCCCTTGGCGTAGGCGATGTAGGCGAGGTAAGGGTCGCGCTTCTCGCAGTACTTTCCGACGACGCGTGGGTCGTAGAGGTTGTTGTCCTTGAGGAAAGCCTCGGGGTTGTTGTTGCTGTCGATGGCGATCTTGGCCATGGCGTTGTACAGAGGCTGATCCTGGGATCCAGCCTCGATCTTGGACTGAAGCCAGGGCAGGATGAGCTTGAGACGGTTGCGCTTCTCGGCCTCTTCGACGAGCTCGTCGACAGGGATCGGGCCGGTGACGGACTGGAGAAGGTTCTTGATAACACCCTCGTCGCAGTCGACGTCAAGCAGACCACCGATGACCTGGGGCGTGCGCGAAGAGTTGACGCGCTGCACGTACACTTCGATAAAGTTGATCAGCATGTTCTGGTAGAGGTAGAGCACGAGGTCGTGGACGAAGTCGAATCGGTCGCAGACGATGATGAGCGGCAGCTGGTCCGAGAGCTTGGCCTCCTTGAGGAAGTTCTTGACCTTCTCGGGGTTGTAGTAGTTGGACTCTCGGCAGATGCGTTCCACTTCTCGGATCTGACCGGTGCGCGTGGCAGCCTGGATGTACTTGAAGTGCACCTCGGCGTCGGTGGAGAGGTTGACGACAGAGCCGAGATAGTAGTAGAGACCCTCGAACGACTTGAACGACTCGAACATCTCGATAAGCTTGACGGGGCCGAGCAGATCCGAGTACTTGGTGGCGATCTGAACGACCACCTGCAGGTTCTGGCGGATGTTGACCTTGAGCATCTCACGCAGGCACTCGAGCGACTGCTCCACGGTGAGCTTTCCAAAGTAGCTGACGAGCCAGTCTGCCTGGAGAAGGTTGGTGTGCACCACGACACGCTTGATGTCGGCGTTTTCCTCGTAGTGCTCGAGGGCACGCTGGAGCAGGCCTGCCTTCTCGCAGAGGTTGGCGATGCGCGGACGGTCGTAGTGGGTGAACATCTCGTTGCCGAGGATGGCGTCGGCTACCTGCGGAGCGTTGACGAGGTTCATCTCGAGAAGACGAGTCTGAAGATGCGCCTGCTCGGGCTTGTTGTCCTTGAGGGCGTCGAGGAGGAAGCTGGTTGCCTGCTGGATCATGTTTTGGCTCATGAAGATGTCGGTGACGCGCTCAATGTCGACCAGAGGACCGGACTCGTCGCCGACCAAGCTGCTGGCAAACTCGGCACCCTTCTCGGGGTTGGTGCGGACAATGTGCTGAAGCAGAGAGGCGTAGTCGGGGGTGTAGCCGACCTTTTTGGCGTAGAGGACAATTTTGTCGAACTGACCGGTCTCGGCGAAGCAGGCGACGACCTTGTTGGGCACGTTGGCGCGGAGGTAGACGCTGAGCGCGAGGTTCATGTCGTGCTGGCGGACAATGTCACCAAGCTCTTCACTGCATTCGATCTTGCTCTCCTTGAGCCACTTCTCGAGGAGGTGCTTGCGGCCCTGGCTGAGCACAGGACGAGCGAGTTCGAGCGACTCGAATTTGTTGAGCGAGCCCTTCTCGAGGAGGATGCCAAAGTATTGCAAGATGGGCGAGAGGGTACCGGGCTGATTGGGCACCTGCTTGAACTGCTCGATGGTCTGCGAGGTACGAAGGATGCCGCGTGGCGAATTGGCTGCGATCTTGGCAGCTTCGCCATACTGGCCTGTGGAGAAGAGCGAGTGGAATTGCTGGAGGTAGAGGTCGTCGGCGCCTGGCAGATCACCGCGAGAAGCGAGTTTGAAGGCGAGCTCCGAGTTGTTGAGGGTGCGGAGAATGTAAGGAATGACGGTGCTCTCGTCGACGGAGACGGAGAGGACCTGGCCCTTTCGGTTGATGCCGATGATACCGCTGGTGGACTCGTGCTCTGCGGTGACAAAGATGGTGTCGCCCGAGATGCGGTTCATGTAGATGCAAGCGCCGCTCTCAAGATCGTAGAGGTGGATGAAGCCGTACTTTGTGACGAGATAGACGATGCCGTAGCGCTTGCTGACCTGCATGGCGACGGGGAAGTCGTTGGTGGCCTCTGGTGGGAAGAAGACGTCGACGGCCTTCTTAGTGAAGGCGGGCTGGCCGTTCTGGTGGTCGATCTCGACGACGTGAAGCTTGGCGCCGGTGGCTGTGCGGTTGGCAAAGGTGAAGAGCTTGAAGGGACTTGGCGCCGTGTCGGACTTGAGCTCTGCAAAGGCGGCAGCGTGACCCTCGATGGGCTGCGAGACACCACGGTCGCGAGAGTAGAGCTGCATGGAGCCCTTGACACGGA
Organism: Pseudozyma hubeiensis SY62; assembly: GCF_000403515.1. NCBI lineage: Eukaryota > Fungi > Basidiomycota > Ustilaginomycetes > Ustilaginales > Ustilaginaceae > Pseudozyma > Pseudozyma hubeiensis. The sequence continues at coordinate 29,205 of NW_012133789.1, read as the reverse complement.
AGGCGTTGGGTGCGCCGGTGGTGTTGCCAGAGATACCGACGAGGACGAGCCACTTTTCGTCTTGACTGGCACGGTAGTTGATGATCTGTGTACCTTGCAAGCTGACGTGACGATCAAAGACCTTTGCTGGAGCGGCTTCGCCTTCCATGGACCAGTGGTATACTGCATTTTCTGTGACGATACCGAGGGTGGTGTTGTTGATCCATTTCCAGAAGGTGACGTCCTCCTGCATGAGATGCGACTTGACTTTGGATTTGGCTTCGATGTTGAAAATCTGGAGCTGCCGCGCCGACTTGAGGGCGATGATCTTCTGGATGGGGTTCATGATGGCCGAGTCGGCGGTGATGGGTCTTCTCATGACATCGCTGATATCATTGAGGTTGACGATGACGACCGAGTTCTGACCATTGACGCTTTCACGAACGCAGACAAAGTTTTCGGACTCGAGGGTGACGTTTGCGAACGAGATGCTCTCGGCAGCGATGCCGACGTTGGTGAGCTGAACATGCTCGGAGAAGTTGATGGGCTTGTCCGCCATGATGGAGCGAGGTATGATGTAGCTCGGCGGACCGCGCTACGTTTTTGGATGGACGAGGTGCAGAGGTGAATTGCGAAGGGTGCGTGCACCGAATTGGCGACGACCGAGACCGGGGTGCGACGTGGTATGCTAGGATTTGCGTCGAAGAGATCTGGGCGTCAAGACGTTAGGACGGAGGAAGGGTTGAAACAAAGAAGAGACAAAGAAAGAATATACACAAGGAGGGTGATGGTGACGGCGAAGGGGACGACGTCGAGCTCGGATAGGATCAAGTGGAACTCGCCAGCAACCTTCTCAGCAAGCCTCGACGTGGCTTTGCTCGTGAAGCACAGCACAGCACAGCGCCGCACGGCTCAGCACAGTAAGCGTTGTATTCTCACTCGGACTTCGCCCAAGCGCTTTGCGTGTTGCGCACAGGACACCCGACGCGCCTCTCCGTCGGCCAGAGACACACACACACACAAACAATCTTCTCGCTGCTGGCTGGCTGGCTGGCTGTTGAGCCCTTTCTTGATCACAATCTGAAATACAATTCGCAGGCGGAAGATCGGAGAATGTATTCATGACATTATTGGAATTTCGAGCGAGAGTGCCCCTTCACAGCCTTGGCCCTTGTATTCTCGTCGGGAGAAAATTCGGTTTTGTCTGTTTGATCGAACAGGAAGCTTCGAGTTGCTTGATCGACAGCTTCTCATGCAGTGTGCGTGCTTCTGGGCCGAGTAAGTGCGCTACAAGGCAGCGACGCGCGTCACTGCTCCACTTTGAAATCAACGCTCAGCCATCATCTTGACACATCTGTTACTTCCGCTCCAACCACACCCGTCACGGCTTCACAATCAGAGCCTCCCTATCCACAATGGCCGACCCAACACCATCCACATCCACCCAGCCTCCGTCCGAATCTGTGCTCTCCACCGACCCAGCCAAGGACAAGGCGCTGAAAGCGTACAAAAAGGCACTCAAACAGCACAACGAACTCTCCGAGAACCTCAAGAAGCTTCGTTTCGGTTTGAAAGACCTCGAGAAAGCATACGACAAGACCGAAGATGACATCAAAGCGCTCCAGTCTGTCGGTCAGATTATCGGCGAAGTGCTCAAACAGCTGGATGAAGAACGATACATTGTCAAGGCTTCTTCGGGTCCACGCTATGTCGTCGGCATCCGTGCAAGTGTCCCCAAGCACAAGCTCAAGCAAGGTGTCCGCGTCTCTCTCGACATGACCACGCTCACCATCATGCGCATCTTGCCCAGAGAGGTCGATCCACTCGTCTACAACATGAGCATGGAAGACCCGGGCGCTGCCAGTTTTGCAGGTATCGGAGGCTTGTCGGATCAGATCCGGGAGTTGCGAGAGGTGATCGAGTTGCCTTTGCTCAACCCAGAACTGTTCATGCGCGTCGGTATCAAGCCTCCCAAAGGTGTCTTGCTGTACGGCCCGCCCGGAACCGGAAAGACGTTGCTCGCCCGTGCCGTAGCAAGCACACTCGAGACCAACTTCCTCAAAGTCGTCTCCAGCGCCATCGTCGACAAGTACATCGGAGAGAGCGCGCGATTGATCCGCGAGATGTTCGGATACGCAAAGGAACACGAACCATGCATCATCTTCATGGACGAGATCGACGCCATCGGAGGACGACGTTTCAGCGAAGGCACTTCGGCCGACCGAGAGATCCAACGTACCCTCATGGAGCTGCTCAACCAGATGGATGGCTTCGACTACCTCGGCAAAACCAAGGTCATCATGGCCACCAATCGACCCGACACCCTCGACCCTGCGCTCATGCGTCCCGGCAGAATCGATCGAAAGATCGAAATCCCTCTCCCCAACGAACAGTCCAGATTGGAGATCCTCAAGATCCACACCAGACCCGTAGCCAAGAAGGAGGAGCTCGACTACGAAGCCATCGTCAAGCTCAGCGATGGATTCAACGGTGCTGATTTGAGAAACGTTGCTACGGAAGCCGGCATGTTCGCTATTAGGGATGATAGGGACTACTGTGTTCAGGAGGACTTTATGAAGGCGGTAAGAAAGTTGCAGGAGGCAAAGAGACACGAGTCCAAGATCGATTACAGCGCAGTGTAAGGTGGTTTTGCAAATCGCATTACTTCGTAGAGGCGCGCGATCGTGGCTTGCAGTGCAGTGTGTGTTCTGCCTTTCAAGATTTTATTGGCTGTGCCCTGTTGTGCTGAATCGGATCGCTTCCGAAACATTCTCTTCGGTCTCACCCGCACTCAGGCACAGGTCGCATGAGTACATAATCAGCAAAAGTCATTGTTCATTGATTCTTTGATGGCAAGCATGAGTACATGCACAACCGTTATATGCTAAAGGAAGAATGCAAGTGGTGCCGAACCGGGGCCGAAAAAGACAAGAGGCAAAGAAAGGACAGGACTATGTACAGCGGATGCAAAGTGTGAAGTGAATGCGAGGCCCGACGTGTGCCGTCAAGGCACTGTGGACCATGCTACGGGCAAGAGGTCAAGAGCAGAGAACCGTTCTACGCGGCGTTCACATGCCAGCTTCGGCGAAAGCCTTGTTGATCTTCTGCTGGATTCTGTCTCCAAGGTCGGTCGCTTTGCTAGCGGCGCTGTTGATGCTGAACTTGGGACTGGCGTTCCCCGAGTCACCCAAAACCACGACGATGTAGTCGCTCCTCTGGCCCAGGTCGGCGGGAAGAGTGATGCTGGTCTGTTCGTCCTTGATGAGGAACCCATCGGCAAGCGTCCAGTGCAGGTTCTCGCCTCCACTTCCATCCGCAGGGAGATATCCGAGCTTAATCTCGCCCGTGTAGTTCTCGGCCTCTGTTGGAAGGTCAGAGGCATCCCATGTGACGGTGTACGTCTTACCCGCGGTCCAGACGGTATCGGCGGTAGGGGAGGTGATGTGTGGGTTGTACACGAGTCGCTTCTCGAGCTCCTCCATCGTGTCGCGTCCGAGCATGACGTTGTCCCAGTTGGTGTTTTCGTACTGACGCTTGAGCATGAGCTCGGCATCGGAAGACGTGCCGAAGCTGCCCACGGTCGCGGGTGCGGATACGACCGACGAGACCAGCAGCGAAGCTGCGAGCAACAGTGATGAGAGCTGCATATTACGAATGTGGGGACTTGGGAATAGAAGGATGAAAGGACTCTAGGTCGATAGGAGAGCACGATGTGATGAAGAGGAGGAGCGATCTTTACGACGAGGAATGAGAAGTTCGAGGGAGCTGAGAAAGGAAAGGAGGACCGGGTCAGGATGATTGAAGCCGTCCTTATAAGAGATGAGAGAGTGCTCGAGGCAACTTTTCGGTCGAGGAATGCACTCTCATCTCACCGCGACACAGCAGCCGTCGGCGACTTTCGCGCAACGCCGTAACCAAACGGCTGGCTCGTGTTTGTTCCGTCCGGACGCAGATGTCATGCGGTGAGCTCGAACGCCCCTATGTCTCTAAGCTCCTTGTGCCAAAGTTCCGGAACGAGCAGCGGTCAACTGCCTTGTCTGGTGCCGTTCAGTGGGGTCATGCGTTGCCAGGAAGGGCAAGAGGGAGCCAGAGACAGACGGAGAGGGAGATAGGCAAGCGCCAAAAGAGGCATGAGGTCGTTGCTCTGTCATTCGAGCCGCATCGAATCGCGAATCGGTTGGAACGGCACGCACACCTCGCCGCCACTTTGCGCTGCTTGCCCAGCTGCAACCTGTCAAGGCCTTGAACCCTGACAACGCGCTTGGGTTGGTGCAGACTGGCTGTCTCGCTTAGATTCCGTAGGCAAAAGCGGGGAACCGGCGCAATGCGAGCGTTGCTGCACCCTTCGCGCTAAAACGAAAAAAATGGCTTGGCTCTGCGTCTTGCAATTCGTTCCGTGCATCAAACGAGCCGGATGACGAAAGATGAAGAAAGGACACGAAACCGCTGGAATCCGCTTCTGCTCCGCCAGGCTGGGCTGGAAAGCGTCACCGACGCCATCTGTGATTGAGGCTCATTGGTCACAGGTCCTCGAAGCCCTCTGTCGCTCTCAGAGAGAATCGGAAGACGCCGAAGGACAAAGACATCTCTGGAGACAAAAGGATTCGACCGATACGGAATATTCTAGCCGGACACGCTAAGAGGTCCGTTGACATCACGCTTTCCCAAAGGAGTATCGGCAAAATGGCGTTCGGGCGTGTCCTAGGACGTCGCAATCCCGGAGTTGAGGTTGTCTCAAGCTACAACTTCACGCAGTGACACTCCGCGATAGGCTTTCGGATGTGGTCGACCCTCGACAATCGCTACTGCTAACGCGAAAGCGAGTTGCCAAGCTTCATGCGGCGTGTGCACGCCTGCTCGTATGCGGCCGGCGCTCTCGCTTCTGAGTCGCTTCTTGCCGACGGGTCACTTGATCTTCTCCGCCATTGATGACACGCCCGTAGAAACAATGGACTGAAGCGAGCAGCTCTCTCTCTCATACACGCATTGCATGGACAAGCACCGTGCGCAATAAAAGTGATCCAAGCGCCCCACGAGATGCATTGACTCTGCATTGACGAGTACGAAAAAATTCTTCTTTGAGCTCAACCCTTTGTCGAGTCGGTGTTCATACATGCATAGAAAGCGCGTGTGAGTGTTGCTTTTGTTCGCGAGCATGCTAGTTCGTATTTCGTGCAGTCGCGAAGCGTGCTCGGCTGCGCATCCGAACCTGCTCACGTTTTCCATCAAAATGCGGACCAACGCGACGCTACATGCGTGCAGCAGAAACCGGCGTTGATCAAGGGCCAGCCGGTGCGGTCGGCTCCATGCCGAGACCTCAGAAGCTCTTGATGTACTGGTACATTCGAGAGCAATACGAGGACGAGCACAAGCGAGTAACGAAGGGCTTGCAAGACCAGAGTCAAAGCTAACGCAGGCTGGAGCTTGTCGCGCTTATGGACGCGCAGCTCCGAGGCATCTTGCCGTTCAGCTTCTCGATGCGGTCTTGATGCGCATACAATCAGCCGACCTCCTTCGACAGCAGGTGGGAAGTCGCCGACTGCACAGATACATCATCCGACGCTATCTTGCATTGAGCTTGAGGTTGGGCTGTAGGGGGGCCGAGTTCCGGAGTCTTCGCCCGTCGATTCACGGCGGCAAGCGATCACTCTCGTGCTCGACGTAGCTTCTCGGCGTGTATATTCGTTTGACCGAGTCCTACAGCACGTTGGGCCAGAGACGACCTCCTTCGATCCGACTTCTTGCAGAAAAGTGTGAGACCCGTTTGCAATTCCGCTGAATATCTTACCTCGATGCCCTGTTTCCGCAGGACGAACACGTTGCCTCTTCTCTACCGACCTATCCCTTCGGCAACTACCCTCTGCTGTTGCTCGAGGGCCTTCTGTGCATCAGGCTGAACTTGTACCAATCGTGGACCACTACCGGCTTTCGGCCGACTGCTGCATTCGGAAAGGCATCGACCGACAAAGGATGATGGAAGAGTCCCCTCGCATGAGTCTCCATCCGTTTCTCCTGACGCGTCCTCGTCTAGCTCTTTTTCCTCCTTGACATGTCTCGCATCGTAAGCGCGAAAACCTTAGAGTCGTTAAGCGACGACCCTTGCTGTAGGACCCCTCCTGTCGTTAGCGAAACAGAAACAACCCCTGCTGAGAGTTTCTCCTTGTCACTATCAGTAGCATGGGAGGCATTGAATCGCGCCCCAGCGTGTGACGGGACGACGGGGCTGCTCAACCGAAAGAGCGGATGTGAACGAGACGTGTTCGCTGTGCTCTAATGTTTCCCGATTGCGTTGCACAGCTCGATGTCGGAGTTGCGCGTAACGGCTGCTGTCAAACACGGGCAGATTCGACCAGCAGCTTGTATTTCCAACTCCGTACTTCCCCGCTGGAATTCGCCTCTTCCTCTCCAAACCTCTCTGTCGGCGAGCAACAGTCAACTTGCATCACAGAGCATCTCAGGTAGCAGGAATGAGGACCTTTGACGGCGACTTGTCACCCCGTCGCTTCACGAGGCATGTGATATGCGCAAGACGGACACTTCGCACGTTTCTCGTTACGCGCCTCGTAGCGATCGCCTCCTTGCATGGAAAGTGTAAGCGCGCTTTTTTCTCGCTTGGACGCGTCGCCTGCACTCGACGAGATCCGATAACTCATCGAGATGCTGAAGAATGTAAGTCATCAATTTGGATGGCAAGACGAAATGTAGCCCGACAAAAAGCCACGTCTAAATGGACGCTTGAAAAAGAGGGAGAAATGGATCGATATCGGCTGCGGCTTCCGTCATGATCGAGATCCGCGAGTGGATTGACGCATCGCCATTCATCGCAGGTCTTGCCGATGCTCTTCGTGCGACACCGACACGCCTGCGAGCCGTTCACATGGACCGTTTAACCCGCGACGGACGGCGTCTGGAGGCGACCACAATCAGAGCGTTCCCGTCGCAGCTTCTTTGAAGAACATTTCGAGACAAGAACGACAACAACAGGCCCGAGCGGGCTTCGGCATCGACATCCCAGAATCGTCGAGAGAGCCTGGAGATGCTACCGAAGGCCCACATGGATGACCTGACTTCGATGCGTGAAGCAAAGCCTCCGACGGCGCGCCGCGGGACCTGCTTTCACCGATCTGTTCTTCATGAAGGAACGTGACAGAACGCAAAATCAGGACCATCGGTCCCCGTGCAGAGGGTTGACCCCTCATCTCTAGCGCTCCGATCGCACTTAGCTACGCCGATCCAGCATTGCACGGATCTGTGCTGGGAGCAAGGGTGCTGTGATCTTGACGCCCTTGTTCTGGGTCTCCGCGTGCTGGAACCAGTCTGCAGGGCGAAGGGCTAAGGAAAGTCGATATGAAAGCCATTAGTATACACTTTTGGTGGGTTTGACATCAAGGCGACCAATGCAGCCAAACCTTACCTCCAGCCTTCAGAGGCCGTAAAGTCCGAGGACTCTTCTCGGAGATTAGCCTGCGCCAATAGCACACGAAGCCTGTTCAGCTGACATCGCGTTCTCCCGAATTCGCGATGTCACCACACCAGAACACGATTGTCGTGACCGATCAGAAACACTTCTGTTCTATGCATCCCCTCGCCGCACGATTGTTCTGATCAGAACGGTGACACCACCATCCAAGTCGCCTTCAGCTCTATGACAATTGAAGGAATACTGTGTACCGTGATGTGCAGCGCAAGAATCTGATGAGCTGGTGTGACGGGAAGACAGGACAATAGCTTGCGTCTGCAGGAACCTGCCGATATTACAGATTCTTTCGATTTGTTTTTTCCGTTAATTGCGGGAGTGCATACCGTAAGCTGCAGGGGAAAAGAAAAGATGTGCCTTCCTGTTCCAGAAACAGAGCAAGCCGGAAAAGAAAAGGAGAAAATAAATTTATTGAAAAGCTGAGCGAAAAGCGCCCCTTACATACGAAGTGCGCGCTTGCCATCTCTCTCCTGCCAAAGAAGGCGATGCAAGTGCCTATCTGGTTCGATGGAGCAGAGAAGACCCCTTGCTGATGACAATGTGATGCGCATCTGAAACCGTTCCTGCGGCCATCATCGCCCGTCTTTGCTTGACGATGGCCTTCCATCGCCTCCTTACCGCTGAAACCTGCCCTTGTGCTCCTGCTTCTCCTCGCCTTGACCGCCGCTTCAGCCCTTCTTTGATCTTGGACTCGGATGGCCTGCGCCCGACCGGCATTTTTGACTTGCCCTTGCCTAACAGAGACGCCCGTGTTTCGCGCTATGCCTGTAAGGATGGCATAGCTTACCGCTTCGAGGACGACCTTTTCCGCGATTCGGTCTCTCTCGACTCATCCCGGCGCAGACCCATGTGCGATCGAGGTGCGTTTCAGATCTTTGCTTGTCTCTCAGCCTCCTTGATTCAAGCCTCCTTTGTGCCTGCAGGGATCGACGATGGCGCTCTCTTTGCTATGCTTGTTTCAAACACATCGGACGGCCACGAATAAGCTCATGACTACACACGGCCCGAGCTCGAAACTTCGCCCTTCCGTCTTGTTGCGAAACCGACGGCCCCTGCACAGCCTGGGAACTTGTCGTTTGTCATGAATTATGGACTGAGCTCGCCCACATGTCAGTCTGACTGCGTTCGCCACCGCTTTGACCTGCCTGTCTCGGCATCACTCGCTGAGCTTGGCATCTCTCGCATGCTGCTTCTGTGGCGCTCAACCTTCTCTTTGTCTTGGCCCACCTAGCCTCTTCATGATTCCCACGCTAAACTACCTCTCGTTGACACTACTCGCCTTGCAGCGGCAAGGTATTGTACAGAAGCGTATTCCCGGAGTCTTCGTCCCGAAAGGAGCTTCACGTTGCGAACGAGGCAGACGTCGCCGGTAAGGCTGCGATGATGACTGATGCTATTTTCGGTGGTCATCACGATGGGAGTCGATCATCCGTCATCATGGAAGCGATCGACGAAGAGCGTCCAAGAGAGAGCCACAACGCAAGGGGCTCACCTTTACTCGCCGTTCGCAGCACAATGCGGTGTCTCAGTTTTACGGTGCAGCCGCTGCCGAACCAGTGCATGTTGCTGCGCTCCCCAACATGCCAAGCAGCAAGGGAGCAGATTGTAGTTTCAAAGCTTGGTCTCTCCCTTGTCCAGGGAACTCGCTTGCGCTGATGCAGGTCTGCCATTATTCTGTCGCTGCCGCTCCGTTACGCGAAAATCTCTAACCGAAACTTAGGAACCCTTTTCTGTCGATCCCATACCGCGCATGCACGGTAGCTCCTGTCCGAGGAGCGCTGATCGACAGCTCCTCCCTGTCACACCCACTTAACCGAACTCCGCTCGCTCTTTTCGATGTGCCTCAGCCACTCTTCCGACACCTGGCTCGTGGCGCCCCTCTGCTTGCACCCTTCCTCTTTACGGCACCTCGATCTGCTTCCCTCTCGTCTGCCCTGCATATGACACGCATGTCCTTACAATTCCTGACGTCCCTCTGTCTGCTTGTCCAGCAAGGCGGTCCAAGCTCTCTTAGCAGAAGCAACGGACCGCTCTTGACCGGAAACGCGCTGACAGTGGCAGAACCACCTAGCCAACACCCTTGCCGTTCGGCGCAGGACACCTATACTAGTTCACCTGCTGTCCTAGAGCATGCCGCACTTAGTCCCCTGCTTGTGGCCTCGCCTTGACGCGCTTTAGCTTTACTGCTTGTCAGCCCCTGCCGCGAGCTTGTTCCATGCTTCGTCCCACGCACCCTGACTGGTAGCAAGCCCTGCGATCCATGCTTCGTCCTCCGGTGCCATCTTGCGTCGTCTCTCGAATGGCTTCGAGACAGTGCCTGACTGCTTCTGGACCACTTCACTGCCTTTCTAGGCTGTTTCCTGTCCTATTGTGGCAAGTGACGCTGAGATGTTCCTTCGGAATACTTCGCTCGCATTGCGCATCTTGTCTGATTCGACGGGCAATACGCCGATGGAATAGCGAAGCGCTGGGCTTGGCGAGTGTCTCCAGGTACCGAGCTTGAATCGCTTTCCGTGTCCCGCTGGCACCCACCTCAGATCACGACAGCTTCGTCGTTCTCCCTCTCCCCCTGTGCTGTGGATCGCAGGGGATTCCGAGCAGGCTCTCTCGCTGAGCCAACCGGATCCATCCCTCCGACATACCGCTCTTGCCTTTCTTGGAACAATCTTTGAGCTCTTCCTCCAGCGCCCTATGGCGGGTACATGATGACGGCTGACCTTTACAGACTCCGCTTTCAAGAACCGCCAATAGATATAAAGAACCCCCCGACGTCTCCCTCTCCTTCCTTTCTCTTCTCATCATCCAGACTCATATATTCTCTCCCCCTCTCTCCAAAGCTTTCTAGCCAGAAGCCTTCCCCTCCCCTCGGTCCCCTGTTGCGTCGCATCTCTTCCACTCGGTCTTCACCGCCTCCAGGAACCCCACTCTCTTTCCAATTGTAGCCACCTCCTCTGTCGTCTCTACACAGCTTCAGCTTTCACAAGCAAAGATGCCCTCCAAGATCGCTCTCTCCCTCAGCGTGCTGACCGCCGCTCTCAGCATGGTCAGCGCTGCTCCTCACTACCAGTACGCTTCGTACAACGGTGGCCACAATGTTGAGTCCACCAACGAGAACAAGCTCATCGACGCCTCCGATCTCGACCTTGGCATCGACATTCTCAAGCGCACCGACTACAGCGCCTGCAAGAAGTACGTCTCGTCGTACAACGGTGGTCACAACGTCTACTCGATCAACGAGAACAAGCTCATTGATCTCAGCGATGCCACCGTCAACCTCAGCCTGCTCACCAACAACGGACGCAAGGTCAAGACATGGAACAAGGCTCCTCGCTACTGTCTCGAGTACATCAAGAGCTACAACGGCGGCCACAACGTCATTGTCGACAACGAGAACAAGCTCATTGACCTGTCCGGCCTCAACCTCGGCATCGACCTTCTCAAGCGCAAGGCTCCCGAGTTCTCGTACTACAACGGCGGCCACAACGTCGAGTCCACCAACGAGAACAAGTTGATCGACCTTTCGGACCTCACTGCCAACGTCGACATCCTTGACGGCATCATCGGCAAGCGCGGCGACAAGTACTCTTACTACAACGGTGGTCACAACGTCGAGTCCGACAACGAGAACAAGCTGATCGATGCCTCTGGTCTTGACCTCGATGTCGGCATCCTTGACGGCATCCTCCGCAAGCGTAAGGCTCCCGAGTTCTCGTACTACAACGGCGGACACAACGTCGAGTCTACCAACGAGAACAAGCTCCTCGACCTCTCTGACCTGACCGCCAACGTCGACATCCTCGACGGCATCCTCCGCAAGCGTGGTGCCAAGGTCACGTCGTACAACGGCGGTCACAACGTCGCCTCGACGAACGAGAACAAGCTCATTGATCTCTCGGACCTCACCGCTCTCATCAGTGTGCTCAGCAGGCCCTCGCGCATCCACAAGCGCAAGGCTCCCGAGTTCTCTTCCTACAACGGTGGCCACAACGTCGAGTCTGACAACGAGAACAAGCTGATCGACCTTTCGGACCTCACTGCGCTCGTCAACGTTCTCAGCAAGAGGAGCGTCAAGGGCTACGGATCGCAGATCCACGCTCGCGACATCGCGGAGGACCTTTACCGTCGCACCAACGACGATGAGGACTGCACCTGTGTTAAGAAGACCAAGCCTACTCCTCCCAAGCAGACTGCCACCAAGCCTCCTGCATCTGACTGCGACGCGCCTACTACTCCTGCCCCCGCTGTGAACACGCCCAAGCCCAAGCCTCACCACCACCACCCCAAGCCTACGCCTTCGACCTCGACCTCGACTACCACCGTTACCCCTCCTGCCAAGGAGACTCCCAAGGCACCTGCACCTTCTCCCAAGCCATCGGACAAGCCTGCTCCTCCCGCACCCAAGCCTTCGGACAAGCCCGCTCCCCCTGCCAAGGCCACCTGCGGTGACGACGAGGTCTACGTCGACGAGGGCCACAACGTCGTCTCCACCAACGAGAACAAGCTCCTCGACCTCTCCAACATCACCATCAACATCGGTCTCCTCGATGGTCTGTTCGGTGGAAAGAAGACCAAGGAGGTACCTGCCGACTCAACCTGCACCGCCAAGGAGGGCTGCTGCGTTTCCAAGTCGGTGTACTACTACAACGGTGGACACAACGTTCAGTCGACCAACACGAACACGGGTATCGACCTGGGCGGTCTCAACCTCGGTCTCGACATCCTCTAAAGGGCTCGGGAAAATCTCTGGTTAGGTTTTCTTCCTTGAGGAGAGAGGAGAAAGAGAGTGGCATTTGTTCGGTTTTGCAACCCTTTGCATGTCCCCTTCTTCATAGACGGGACCAAGGTGGCAAAACCACCCACTCTTCTCTTCTTCCTTTCCCCCACCCTTTCGACCCGTTCTCCAAGTCACCGTGCTTTTGCTTCCTCACTTTGGCATCTCCCCACCCGGAGATCCCAAATCATCCATCACACAGTACATTCTCTTTTTGTTCCGATCGTTTCTGGCTAGATTCTCTCTTTTGTCTCTCTTATCCACTGTGACCGTTGGCTTCGGTAACCCTGGAAAGGACAATATAACACACTCATTCGTTCTCTCTTTTTTTTCTCGGAGGGTTGTGTTGCTGTGTTGCTGTCTTTGGGCTGTCGTGAGTGGGCAGCTGGCTCGGAGCTTCGTCAGATGTCCTTTTTGAACCAGCGTGGATTCCGCTTCGTGGATTCCGGGTAGCCAATCATCACTTGTCCCTGTCGGAAAAAGTCAGTGAACGGTGGGCTCCGATTCACGTCTGCGTGACTTGTCGATCTTCTGCACTCGTCTCAACTCGAGTCTGCTAGCATCGTCGGAAGGACATCGACAGGCTTCGAAAGCATTCCGTCTTGCCCTCTCGCTCTCAAAACCTCTCAACCTTACACAATCGGACCACACGCACTCTCACCCCTCTGACACTTGGACACATCCCAAACACACCTGGTTTTCTCTTTCCAAAACCACGTTTCATATTCCTCCCGTCCTTGCCCTCCATCAAGTGGGATTCGTGGGCAAGAAGTTCCCGACGATCAAGTGCGGAATGTTCCACTGGTCCCTCCGAATAGTAAAGCTGAAGCAACAGTGGATAAACGCAGCCTTCGGATTCGCCGGATCCTTGAGCACACCACTCGTGCTCGTCGCACCCGTTCCCGCCGCCACACCCCCACCCTCCGTCTGCTGACCACCACCACCCTTCTTCCCATCCCTCCCACTGTTGGCGACGATACTCTTGTTCTTCGTCCTGAGCACGCAGCTCGTCAACACCGCTTTCTGTCCCGGGTCGAAACTCACCGCTCCGTACTTCTCCCAGTAGTTGACCGCGCTTTCTTCCGCCATAAGCTCGTAGATGCACAGCCTCCCTTCGCGAAGCGATTCGATCGGTACACCTACGAGCTCGGCAAACTCCTTGTTTCCCTTATAAATCTCCCCCGTCCTCCTCCACAAACACGCCGGAATCCCTTGCGTGGAAAACACGCGATCGTAGTCCAACAGCAACCGCTCGAACGCCTCCTCGATAAACACGAGGTCGATCGTCGTCAACGACTGCGCAACCGCTCGGAAGGCAGGTCGAAACACGGACAACGGCTTGAGGATTCGACGCTTGGATGCGGCGGATACGTTTCGCTCCATCCACCGGTTCAAGCGTGCGTAGCCGTTGACGTGGTTGTACGGTCGAAGAAGGCCAGCTTCGTACTTGGCTTGGATGACGCGCGCGAGGCGTTCGTCTCGTGTTCCGTCCTTTTGATCCGCCGCTGTGAGGAAGAATCGTTCCTGCTTGGTCGACCCGCCTTGCAGCGAGGGGATGTAAGAACCAGATGCGAGGGTGGAGGATGTGCTGGTGGACGAATTGGCGCCAGCGGTCGGCGCAGCGGAAAACGATGATCGTCGCGATCGTTTCCCCGACCCCGTATCGCCCGTGTTGTTGTTGGTGGCGTTGATTACTCCGCTGCCGAAAGAGCCGGAATTGTACATCGTACCCGCACCACCGCCTCCCACCGTGGACGACACGGCAGCGTTGCCCCCATTGATCGAGGTCAACGCCGTCAACCCATCCATCCCGCCCAGTCCGGAGATCGTATTTCTCCTGCTCTGAGACGGCGTAAATCCACTTCCAGTCCCCGCACCGATCGCACTCGTACCGGACATGCCCGGCGTCGCACCCGCCCCAAACCCAGGCCCATCCAGACTCTCCAAGAACTCGCTCAGCAGCGTAAACTCATTCCCACCCGCAGAGTCACCGCCGAACCCGCTTCCTCCACCCTCGTACCCACCCGGTCCACCTCCCAGCCCGAGCCAGCCTGCACCTCCCAACCCTGTCATCTCTCCACCTGCCTGCTGCTGCTGCTGTTGCTGATTCGCCTGTACGGACTGATTTGGAATGCCGTTGTTGTTGTTGTTGTTGTTGTTGGTGTCGTTGTTGAAGAGCGAAGCGATGGAGAGAAGACCTGCCGCATTGCCGCCGGATGAAGAATTGGACTGCTGCATGGCTGCCCCTCCACCGCCTGCTTGAGGTTTGAACATGTTGGCCGCATTGAACTCTCCCGGCGCGCTGTTCATCGACGAATACGGACCTGCTGAGCTGCTGCCGAACACGGCATTCGCGGGTGTTGCTGAACCAGCCAGACCCAAGGTTGGAAAGATATTCGCTGCTGAGGTCGACGCCACCTGCTCTTGCACGTTCGGCGCTGTCGTTGCTGTTGCTGGAGCTGTGGATGGACTAGCAGCCTTGATCGCTGGCGGTTTCGCCTTCGCCGCCGGTTTGGACGGCGTCCCACTCGCCACCGCACCACCGGACTGCTGATCGTCCTTATCGTTCGCCTTCGCCGGCGTAGCCTCGTCGTGACAAAGATGCCCGATATCCCTCTTGATGCACCGTTGACACGGTCTACCCTCGTCGCAGGTCATGTGCGATCGACGACAGTATATGCACGCCAGGTTCACCTTTCTCCTCTTGGAAGGCTTCTTCTTGCCGCCAGCTGGAGAGGATGCGCTAGGCGAACTGTCGTCGGCCTCATCATGGGTGGAGTGGCTGTTGCTGGGTTCGCGTTTGACCGGTGGTGCGGGGATGGAAGTGGACGAAGTGGTCTGTGTGGTGGCGGAGGGTTTGGGATTGGATGGAGAGGAGGAGGAGTAGAGACTGCGTGGGTCGAAGGGTTGGGATGTGGAAGCGCCTCCGGCTGGTGGCGGGGGTGTCATGGTTGGGCCGAGGCACAAGCTCTCTCGGGTTTGAGAGGCTTGGCGATGGTACGCGAGGTCAGCGGTGAGGATGTGGATGGTGATGATGGTTTTGGGATGAGAATGCAGTGTGCACGGTCAAAACAGCGATTTGCAATTTTCCGCGGCTGTCTGGCTGAAAAGGACCCCGCATTTCGACCTCGACAGTGCCTCTGCACCCGCTTATTTTTCTCTCTCTCGCACCCTTCGAGACGTGGCGTGTCGCCATCAACGCGACGACTGAAAGACTCATAATCCTGCTCATACACAGCCAGCATCGCAGGCAAGCATCGTGAACAGCAACAACACTCTTCATTGCTCTTGATCGTTCCCAGAGTCATTGACACTGCGTTGAACAGCAGCGAGCAAGAACATGGCAAAGGATTCAAACCTGACCGCATCAAATCCATATGTCCAAGTGACCTTCACCACCAGACCCGTCTCTGAAGCGCTTTGCTGGCTGGATGTCGTCCGTTCGTTGACCGAGATGCGAGCCATGAGGAGTGGAAGAATATCGTGCGCCGTTGGCGGAGAATTTTCAGAGAGGTGTGGGGCGTGCAGTCTGGCACGTCGAACTTTGCGTGTCCAGCTTTCCTGCTTTAGGATGACCTCGATCGTGCCCGTGCCGGCTGTCATGGATGTCTTGAATATGTCTTGGTACGTCTCTGCGCTTTCGCCACCGGTCCTCAGAGGAGGTGTGTCGAGGTCATCCGGCTGCTGGAAAGCTGACGGATACACAGAACACCCGTCCAATCCCTGCAAGACTTTTACCGTCGTCTCCAACACCTCCCTTCTCGTCCACCCCACTCCTCCCCTCAACACCTTCCCACTCCTCTCCCCAGACACCTGCACCACCCTCTCCAACCCACCCACCAAGCCTTCCCGACTCATACGCTGTGCAAAACATTTCTTTCTCGTCAGCATTTTCTCGTTTTCTCTTCGACCACTCAACCTCTTCAACACTTACATCAGGGATCCTCAATCCGTTCGCCCTACCCGCCCAGATCAGCACCCACCTCTTGGTCCTTCCACCGCCCGTTTGCAGCTCCTTCACACCCCAACTCCCCATCTTCCCCTCCTTCGCCTTTTCCTTCAGGTCTTGGCCTAGCAAAGCAACGCTCGACAGCCGGCCTAGCATACACGTCCACCACAGGACGTTTTCGATCGAAAGGCTCTCCTCGATCATCCGTCGAACGAAGGCTACTTCGCCTCCCTTGGTGATCATTTCCCTCGGTGTTCCTTGACATACCTGCAATACCCTCAGAGCCGTACAAAGCTGTATCAGTAAGCGCTTGGTAAGAGGATAAAGGGTTGCGATGGGAAACTTACAGCATTCGCCGGCGCCTTTTTCTTCCCAGCCAACTCGTCCATCTCTTCTCGACTCGTATAGAACGGTGGGTTGCACATCGTGAACGTCGCCCCCGATTCGTTCGTTTTCCACGGAACAAAGGCGTTGTTTCCGTCCACGCCAATCAACGTTATCCCATCCTCCATTTTGTTCGGCGAGACAAGATGCGTACGAGCATAGTCAAGACTCTCACCGTCAATGTCCGTGGCGACGAACGACCATGTGGGAAAACATCGTACGCCGAGGATTGGGTAGATCGCGGATGCTCCGGTGCCGATGTCCAGCCCGGAAATGCGGGAGGCCGAGAAAGGGAAAGGTGATTGCGAAGTGTGGTGGTGGAGGAGATGCAGGGTCGGAAGGGTGGACGAGAGCAGCTCGTGGATGAGGGCGATGTACGCCAGTCTGTTTCCGAGGACACCGAATGCGTCAGTCACGCTCGGCATCAGTTGAGCGAAAACCACAAGCGCTCTTACCTGTTGGGAATCTGTCAGTGCTCGAGATGCAAAAAAATCAGTCGTGAGCAATCATCATAGGTCGTCTGTGGGTTCCGTCAGATGCTTACCATAGGGCAAAGGTTCCGATCCGAAAGCCGTGCACGAATACCAAAGTCTTCCACCAGCAACGTCTCCGCCAAGCACCTATGAACACGATGCAACGCGATCAGCTCGACTCATCCTTACCAAGGGCCTTGTTGTGATGCTCGATCGACCCTTACCTGACAGCCTCGGCGTCTTGAAAATCAATCTTGGCCTCGTACCCTCCGTCATCCTTGACACTGAACGATCGGGACACACCAAAACATCAGCCTTTGAGATCCCTTGTGTACGCGTCAAGAGGTGACTACAAGTCGACTTACAAAGTGCCAAACGTCTGCGGGTACTTTGCTGCCAACGATCGGAAGTCAGGTGTCTTGCTACGATACATCCTCGGATCTGTCATCACCATTCAGACTCGGTCAGCACGCGTCTTCTCGGCACCATATGCACTGAAACTCACCTATGTTCGGCCGCAACAGACGTCTCACCATCCTCATCCCAATCGTCGACCACTCCCATCCAGATCTCCTCCACCCAGCCATCCGATTCGTCTCACATACCTGTACAATCAGATTTCAAGGGTATAAAATGCATTGACAGAAGATGTATACATGTCAGAACCGATTACATCGTTTTCTCCGAGCAGAAATGGTGACAATCAACGCACCCCACGCTTCCCTCTCACCTGACCCCACATCTTCTCCGCGATGCGTTGGAACGCCTCGTCCATATCGAGCGATTCTCCATCGTGTTGCCGTGCATACTCTTGCTCCAGATCTTCTCTTCGCGTGATCTCCGGTCGAAGCGCTTTCAGGTCAGCTTTCGAGATGCCTGGTGCGCGACGTTGACGCGTGTCCGATTCGGGCGCGTATTCGAGCAGCTGTACCCGCACTTGACCGTACGGCTTGCGAAGGCCCTGGATGGCGTCTTCTGCATCAGCGATTTGGGATGGCAGCTGGGCGAAGATGCCGGTGGGACGGGTGTCGTCGACGAGACGATCGCTTTGAAGGTTGTTGTATTGGACGATGACTTCGAGGTGTTGCGACGGCTCGTAGTCGGGATTGTCTCGTTTGCGTTTTGCTGCGGCTTTCAGGGCTAGGGCGGTTGGATCCGTGGTCTCTTCGTCTGCGTCTTCGTTTTCCTGGTCGGTAGAGGCAGCTGTCGAGGAAGGGATGCGCCAGGTCACTTTGACCAGGTCAAACGCTTCGGTGCCGAGTGCCTCCAGGCCCGCATCAGTTCCTAGGCTCTTGGCGGGGAGTTCGAGCTGCTGCAACGCCATTGCCTGCTGCCTCCTCGATACGTACGCCTGCAAATGGCAGTGCAGATCCGACAAGAACGCGTGCACTCCTGGCAGCTCGTTGAATTGGGTCAACATGGTCAGCCCGCCCGCCTCGTTATCTCTACCCTTGCTTCCAGCTCCACCGGACACTTGACCTCCCACAACGCTGGGCAGATACTTTTCTACGAGCTTCCCCAGGGGCACAAAGTGTGGGACCGTGTGCCTGATGAGTCGAAGCCCATCCGCAAGCGAGTTGGCCTCCACGTCACCCACTGCTGTGCCGGCGAGCTGCGGCATGGAATCGAGCAGCTGACTCGGCCTCGCAAAGACGAGATAGTAAGGCTCGTAGAAACGGCCCCTCCAGGAAGTATCGAGACGTATGCCGAGAGCGAGGTCGCCGTCCTTGTCAGCGGACGCAGGGTCGCGAGCTTGACGCGCACGACGACCGACGTCCAGATCGAGTTCGAAACACGTCCATGCCGCGGAACGATAGAGGATGGATTGTTCCTCGAGCAAGCGAAGTTGACGTGCGAGGTCTTGGTTCTGGGTGGAGAGCGTACTGCGTGGGTCGGTGGAAGGGTCGGGAATGGCACGTAGGGAGGAGAGCTGCGACGTGAGGAGGGCCTTGTCTGCTCGGAGCTGGGTGAGCTTGGAGCGGAGCTCGTCGGTCGAGGCTGACGCGAGATTGCTCCAGCTCATGACGGTGATCGGACGCGCGCGAAGGACCGCGCAGAGTCAAGATGTAGCCTCTGATTAGAAGGAGAGGTTGGTGATAGTTTTGGTCGTGACGATGGTGTCGAAGCTGAGTTGTGCGTGTGATGTTCTCGGGTGTCGGTCGAGCTTCACGCGACGCGGCTGGACCGAACGGCTTGAGCGGCAACAAATGCTCTTCCACAATTTTCGGTGCAAGGTCAAGCCTGATTTCTGGAGCAAAAAGGCGCCAACAAATTGCGACGAGGAAATACACTGCACTGTCTGCGAATCACGTCAATGTCGCAAAGCGTCGTCTGAGCCGATGCGGTCGACCTCCCGCCTGATGTCTGACTCAAGAGACTTCGTTAAGCTCGAAGCTGACGGAATTTGGACGGTAGCCGAGTGGGGACCGCGCCTTGCAAAGCGGTCGGATCTGCTTGCCTGATGTATCGGGTTAACCAGTGACGGATCATCGGCATCGGCCTACTTGTCGGAGGGACTGGATGACGAGCAAGTAGCCGACGCTGCTCCCTGGCTATCAACGAAAATGAGGGGCAAACCAGGTGCAAAGCTCAGACAGCAAGAGGCTCGGGCATGGAGTCGAGCGGAAGCTGAATTCTCCAGCATCGCCGAGGCGCATCTGCCATCTGCCGCTCTTCAACCCTGTTACAGTATTTCAAGCAGCGTGAAATGTCGTCAAGCCTAAGCATGCCTTGACACCTCGATCACCTCGAAAGAGGCACTAAGAGAATGTTCGATCGAAGAACAAACAGATTCGAGCCCTTGGCAACCTGGATTCCTTTACCAAGATTCATCATTGAGCCCAGTGTTGATGACATGCCAAACTCCATCATCGTGCGCCGCTTCCCTTCATTGGCGTGATAAAGATCGGACTGCCGTCCCTTCCTGCGCGATCCTGTTCTTGAGATGAGACGGATGCATCGGAACGACCAACAGCAGTGCACTCCTTCCTTGGACAGCTGAGAGCGGCTTAACTTGTGTGTTTATTTGTGCGCCGTCTCGCCTTCCGCGTCGCTCTGCAATCCAAACTCGCTTTTCCCGAGACCAACACTTTTTCGAGGCTGTGAGTCGGCGGCATGCCAGCTGACGCGCATCTGGACCCACGTCGCAGTGTGCAGCGGATTGCAGAATTGTGCATCTGGAGAGACGCGCGAGACAGCCACAGTGCACCTTGGCCGCCATGTTTGGCATTCCGAGCTGCATAATCCCTGCCTGGCTCTCGCTGCCAACATCGCCGAAGCCGATGCAACCGCCATTTCAAGACCTGCTGTCATGCTGCTGCTGCTCTCGCCCCGCTCCGGTTTCGTCTGTAAATGTAATTGATGCCCACGAAGCGAAAGCCGTTGAGCCGCTCTCACCTCGAGTTTCTCGATTCGGTCAGCAGGATCGAAGCGTCGAAGCTGGCTTGCAGCATGCTGCTGCTGCTGCTGAACCAAGACATTGCATCGCGAGCTACACTCGCCGCAAACGTCTTCCGGGTCGAGTGACCATCCTGCCTGCCCGCTGCGAGCTGTGCGCCAAATCTTGGACGCAACCAGCAGGCCATGTCCGCCTGCAGCCAAGGCGACCGACCTAGTGCAAAGAGTTTCGAGCCATCGTGCCGCTATATTTCGTCTCGTGTTGTCCTGATGCCATCTGCTTCGTCTATCAGTAGCGCCATATCACTCTGCTTGGGTGGCGTTCCCTCTCGAGAGCCAGCTGATCAACCCGTTTGGCCCGGTCCTTCTCTAGCCGAGCTGCCTGACGCTTTCTGCAGCGAATCCCATCTTTGCCGTCCGCAACCTGCCTGTCATGTCAATGTCCCTGCAGTCAAGGCTTTTGAGGCTGATCAAAGGCTCGGCTATGAGCTTCAACAATGGTGTCGTCCGGAATCTGCAAGCGGTTGCTCAGGCTGAGCCACCTACTGTACTGCGCTTGTGGCTCGGCGGCTGGCATGGTACTTTGCCTTGCAGCATGCGTTGGCAGTTGCAGATCGTCTCTGTGCTGCTGCAGCTATCGTCATTAGAGGACGCACTGGTCCCATGTGTCGATGAGAGCGGCATCGCATAAGCACCAAGGCAGATTCAACGTCTGAGCTGTGAGCTTCTGTTTGGTTGCGGGACAAAGCAACTCAAGGATTCTGTTTCGGATCGAAGCACGGATGTGCATGAGTGAGGGCGACCAGCTTGAGGGTATGGAGCCAGCATGAGCCCAGTCAAGCTCGCAGTGAGAGCAGAGTGAGGCTGTACCGAGCATCAGACGAGGGCAAACGAGGCCAACACAGGGCAAAGCTGTGTCGTTTGCAAATCATCATGCATACTGTCGATCGTTTGGCAAACTCCGCTTGACTGGTGTTCCAGCGACGACAAGAGTGTTGTTCTTCCGGTCTCTGCGCGTGTTTTGATCTGTCACCCGGTTCGCCGCTTGCTTTCCTTCGCTCCGCAATCCATCACTCTCTCTGTCCTCTACGCACTTCCCGCTCCTGCTCCGCCCGCCCTCCTCTTCGTCCTCTGCCGCTGCTCAGCTGACCGAACTGCCACCGCTGCCAGTGTTGATGTGTATCTGGCTCGAGCCAGCCTCGTCGGCAGCAATAATTCCATTCTGCGAAAAACATTGTTGTTCTGCGGTGCCTGATCGCGGCTTTCGTCAGATCACTGCAGGCTGCTGCCTCCTCGAGGCTGAACTCTGCTCGTTCGTGTCTGGCCGAAGGGCACCAAAGCTCTCGCCGTCTCCCAGCCCGACGGGCAGGTGGCTCAAGCTGGCAAATTTGTCGCTCTGGAGAGGCTGTCTTCGCCCCTGTTCCGGCCTCGTCTCTGTCTGCTGCCGGGAATCTGTCCAGCCCCTGTTTGGCACTCATCCCCCCTCCTCTCCTTCATCACTGTTGTTCGCGCCCTCGCCCTTCGCTGCCGTCGTCTCTGCTCTCTCGACATCATCTTTCGTCTTGACTACTATCCATACCACTCCTCTCCACTCTCCCCACTCGAAGCCCCCCTCCCCTGTTCTGTTTCCCTCCCTTTTCCTTGACGAAGCGGCTCGATTATATCTCTAGCATCGACACTGGCGACCAGCACAGCCATCCACTATCGACCATCACAATCTTTCAACACTATCACTTGCATCGATCGACATTCACGAAGCTCACACCAAATCAACTACCAGCCGCAACTAAGCACATTTGCCAACAGTAGCTTGAATCGGCTCGACAAACCCATATAGTCGTACGCGCGACACCTTTGTCCATCTTAGCTTTTGGACAGAGCAGAAGGCATCATGTCTTCTTCACATCGTCCCGTCGTCCAGGCCATCCCGCCTTACAAAGGTGGCCCACTTCAGGCGACAGATGTGCAGAACCGTAGACCAACAGCGGCCGAGGCCTACGTCGCGCTCGCCAACCGAAAAGCC
Source organism: Pseudozyma hubeiensis SY62 (assembly GCF_000403515.1). Classification (NCBI taxonomy): domain Eukaryota; kingdom Fungi; phylum Basidiomycota; class Ustilaginomycetes; order Ustilaginales; family Ustilaginaceae; genus Pseudozyma; species Pseudozyma hubeiensis. The sequence continues at coordinate 6,753 of NW_012133789.1, read as the reverse complement.
GGTGCCAACGTCGTCTCCACCCGTGCCACCGGCTCCGAAAACTACCGTCCATCCCAGCACCAGGCTACCAGCCACCACGCCTCTCAGCGACAGCAGCCCGCCCCAGCCGTGGACCGCAGACCACCACAGCAGCAACAGTCCGAGCGACCCAAGCCAGTCTCACGCCTCGAGAGGGAGAAGAAACGCCAACACAATGATCCCAAAAACATCGGACACTGGAGGCTAGACAAGCTCATCGGTCAGGGTGCTTCCGGTCGTGTCCGTCTCGCGGTGCACGATCAGACAGGTCAAAAGGCGGCGGTCAAGATCATTCCAAGGACGCTCATCAATGCAAGTCGCATGAGCTTGCGTGATGCCGATGTCAAGGCAAACAAGATGATCCTGGGTATTGAGAGGGAAATTGTCATCATGAAGCTCATCGAGCATCCCAACCTGCTCGGTCTCTGGGACGTGTACGAGACATCCAAAGATCTGTGAGTGCAACGACAGGCCAGCATCGCGACGAGCTTTTCTGAAGGACATGCTGATTCTGACCATTTCTTCTGCTTCTTCCCCTACAGCTTCCTCATCATGGAATACGTTGCCGGCGGTGAGCTCTTCGACCACCTCGTCGCTCAGGGCAAGCTCACTCCTCGCGATGCTCGAGGCTACTTCCGTCAGATCATCTTCGGCATGGACTACTGCCACCGCTTCAACATCTGCCATCGCGACCTCAAACCCGAGAACTTGCTCCTCGACGAGACCAAAAAGATCGTCAAGGTCGCCGACTTTGGCATGGCCGCCCTTCAGCCTACAGAGAAGATGCTCGAGACCAGCTGCGGCTCCCCGCACTACGCCAGTCCCGAGATCGTCAGCGGAAAGAGGTACAAGGGTACCGCCAGCGATATCTGGAGTTGTGGTATCATCCTGTTCGCCTTGCTCTGCGGAAGGCTGCCGTTCGACGATCCTAACATCCAGCAGCTGCTTGGCAAGGTGCGTGCCGGCAAATTCATGATGCCCGAATGGCTCGAGCCTGCCTCGAAGGACTTGATCTGGAGGATGCTCGAAGTAGACCCGGAAAAGCGTATCAAGATGGCCGACATCATGCGTCACCCCTGGTTCACCAACAACGGCGTCGAGTCTTCGTCCAACCCCGTGTCCACCTCGCTCGACACCTTGCAGATGGAGCAGCTGACGCTCGACACCATCGACATCGACATCCTCGGCAACCTCAAGACGTTGTGGTTCGAGTTGAGCGAGGAAGACATCATCAGGGAGCTTCTGTCGCCTGGCCAAAGCTGGCAAAAGACCTTCTACTCGCTGTTGGTAGCGCATCGCGAGAACCACTCGGCAGACGATGAAGACGACATGGACGACGACATTATGAACCAGCAGATCGTCACAGCAAGCGCTGTACCTGCGCATGCGCTCTTGACCGCTGCCGGCGCCGCCAAGACGCTCGAAAAAGCTCGTCCTCGTCGTACGAGCGATGCTGCTGCCGCCACTTCGGCACCGGCCTCTCCGCAGCTTGGAGGCGTCGAGATGGATCGAAGGCACAGCACCCCCGAGAAAGGCTCGGCGTACCACACGACGCCGACTCGTCCCAGGGACGTCACACCCACCAAAGTCCCTTCGCCGCACGTTCGTCCTGCCAACCCTTCGCCGAGGCTGCGACCTTCGCCGCTGGACTCGCCTGCTACGACCTTGGATGGTTCGTTTGCTTCCCCTTCCAAGCTCAAGGCACCTTCTCCGGCCAAGTCAGCCGCATCCGGTTCGAGTCCCCGCGCGGATAAGGCTGCAAGCTACGTTCTGCCGCAGATCTCGCTCCAGACCGCCTCGCCTCAGCGCAACGAGCGACCTTCCGTCGACCTGCAACGACGCAACACTTCGCCCACCAAGAGCAACGCCACCTCGGCGCCTCCCTCCGCTCGCATCGCTCTCGCCAACCTGTACGACGCACCGACATCGTCGCAGCACACCGCCACGGCTTCGTCGTCGTCGACCTCGTCCACCTCGTCGGTCACGGCGGCTCGCGGCCGGGCCAACAGAGGCTCGGGGTCTGAAATGATGCCGCCGCTTGCGCTTCCTGGACGCGCCTCTTCGCGACCCGTGTCGCCGACCAAGTCGACGTTTGGTGCTGCTGCCACTCAAGCGCCGCAACCTGCTGCTCAGCCCGCAACGCAAAGGCCGTCGACTGCTCGTGCGTACACGACGCAGGCGACGCCCTCGATCCAGGTGCCACAGGTGGGCGACGCTACCATGCAGCGATTTTTCCAAGAGATCGCTGACGAGCTCGCCTCGATCCGTGCCACAGGCGAGAAGCCGGACGCGTTGCAGTCGAAGATCGAGCAGCTCAAGAACTCGGTTGCCTTGCAACAGCAACAGCAGCAGCAGCTCCAGTCGCAGCCCATGGCCGTCACGTCTTCTGCCCCCGGCCCCCGCACCAAGAATTCGGAGATGAACCAGTTCGAAGACGCCGAGGACGACGTGAGCGAAGGCGAGAGCATGCGTTCGGTCTCGCAAGCCTCGTCGCACCAGCAGACGTACACTCCCTCGACGCCGATGACGCCTCTCAGCCCCGCCGAGCTCATCGCGCCTCTCTCGCTGACGGACAAGACGGGCACCGGTGTCAGAACGAGTGTTGCCAGCTCGAATGCCAGTGCGAGGAACTCGGTGCGAAGCGCTCGATCGGCCACGGAAGCGACCACCTCTGGCGCCGCTTCGCGACCGACGAGCGTCTTCAGCAATATCAGCACGGGCAGCACCGGTCTGGGCAGGAAACGTTCGTTGCTGGGACTTCGTCGTGGCGACAAGCACCAGCAGCACCAGCAGCAGCAGCAGCAGCAGCAGCAGCAGCAGTACGCCACTGCTGCGGATGCCAACACGATCCGATCCATCGCGTACGATCAGACGCACGCTCCACCCGCACTCGCCAGCATCTTTGCTGCACCCGCGGCCGGACGATCGAGCCAGACTGCGGCAGCTTCTACGCGTACGCAGAAGAATGCGGGACTTGGTCTCGACATGGGCGCTGCATCTGCTGCTGGAGTCATCTCTCCACCCACCACACCGCAATCGCAGTACTCTGCCACTCTGGCTACCGCTCCCGTTTCCAGCAGCGGTTCGACCAGTTCGGCACCGGGCAAGAAGGACAGCTGGTTCGCCGGTCTCTTCAACTGGAAGCCCGCGACGTTCACGCTCATGTCGACGGAGAATTTCTCCGAGACGCTCAGCGAGTGCGTCCGTCGTCTGCAGAGCTACGGCGTACGCGTCGCCATGGACGACTCGTCCGACGTGCACCACACTACGCTCAAGTGCAGCGTCAACGAGTACCGCGAATCCAACGGCGTCACCACGGCGGCGAAACCGTTGCGATTCCGCGTGGAACTCAACATCTTGCCGGTGGGATCTCCCGCAGTCAACTCGCCGTACATGGGCGGTGGATTGGGGTTGTCGCTCAACGGTGCAGGTGCGGTGGGCGGTGGTGGAAGCGTCATGAGCCACGGTCTGCCGAGCCCTGCACTGAGCACCTACTCGAGGGGAAGCAGCGCGACAGGCGTCACGTTCGCTACGTCGGTGCTGGTGGTGCAAGAGAAGGGCGCGCTGAGCACGTTCAAGCTGATCCACGGTCGTTTGCGCCGCGAATGGTCGCTCGACGTTGCTTCCGCCATCATCTGAGTGCCAACCTTCCTCACCATCTGCGATGCTGGCTTTGCCAATGCTGTATCATCTTCGACTTCTGTTCTCGAGCTCGTCTCGCTCCACACGTATTCCGGCGACTCCTTGGTCCGCATTCTCCTTTTCGGTCACTTCCATGTTGGCTCACTCCCCTTCTCTCCCTCTCTTTCTCGCTACTGCATGCACCTTTCCCCACCAAACATTCATTCTGCTGTGTCTTGTCTTACCTTGCTTTCGTTGCTTCTCCCACGCTCCTTTTCTGCTACACATACACACGTCTTTGCTATTGATATTTACAATTGATCTCACTGTCAATGGAACCACATTCTTTTGGTACATCAAAATCATCAAGGCTGCTTGCAGTTGTGACGTTGAAAGATAGACATGAAAAAAAGTGTTGAGCTCTACCTCGAACCGGGACAGGCTGGTCGCATGCTACAAACGGTGGTCGAATCAGATTGGACTGAAAAGTAGAGAGACCCTTTTATTGAGCACATGTCTCAACGCGGACAGAGACGGCGATCTTGGTATCGCAGATAATCGGCTATGACCAAGCACCAACACGGCAAGATACGGGAAGACTGAGCAATTGGGCTTGATTTCCTTATGGCGGGATAAAATTACAGAAGAAAATTAAGCTCGTGAACCTCCACTTTTGCATCATTTTGAGAAACTCGCTTCGGCTGCTCCGCGTACAATGTATGTTTTTGCTGACGTTCTTGGTGACTGAGGCAGCTGCAAGCCGCAAAAGTTGATGGGCGACACGGGTTGCGCCGATTGGTGTGGTGGGTTTGGATGATTGATCAAGTCGGAACAAGAGTCCGAACCACCTTATCCCTTTCTTCCATCATCAACGACCTCTTCGCTGCGAGAACATCAACTGGTAGCCATCGCGAAACGGCGCAGTCATCACAAGGAAGACCTCCATCCTCCTCGGTCCTATTTCACGCAGTTACTCAGCTCCAGATCAAGAAGAAGAATTCGCATCGCAGCACCACAATCATGTCCTACGGAACCCATCGAGACGTCGGCGACGTGGAGCGAAGAGAAGCGTAAGTATCACTCCATCCCTCTCATTCATCCTTTGCGTCTCACGCCTGACCCCACCTCCCCTCCCTTCTTTCCTCCTTGCAGTCAATACAACGCTTCCGTCTCCGCTGCAGCGCGAGGCTTCGGCACGGGGCTCGCCTTCTCGGCCCCCACCGCGTACGTGCTCAACCGCAGCTGGCCCGCCTTCCGCTCCCTCACGCCCGCCATCAAACTCTTCTTCGTCTCGTCCATCGCCATCGGCGCCGGCGTCATCTCCGCCGACAAGGCCGGCATCAAATTCGACCAGGACCACTACACCGACGCCGGCGCCGCCGTCCAACGTCGTTATGCCTCGCGCGAGGAGCAAGAATGGTCCTCCCTCTCCCCACGCGACAAAGCGCTGACCTGGGCCAAAGAGAACAAGTTCTCCGTCGTCGCCGCCACGTGGGCCACCAGCATGGGCGGCATCTTCGCGTACATCCACACACAACCCATGACGTTTGCCCAGAAGCTGGTCCAGGCGAGAGTGTGGGCTCAGGGTATCACACTGGCTAGTTTGGTGGGGATGGCAGCGATCACGCAGATCCCGAGTAAGGGAGATAGGATCATCAAGCAGCACAAGGAGGCAGCGGATCATAGTTGGAGGGAGTTTGTACCGCAGGAACCCAGCAAGGAGACGATCAAGAGCCAGTGAAAATGCGGGTTTATAGGGCGAAGGTTGGATGTCAATGGCATAGATTTCAAAAGAAGCAGCGGTGTCAGGGATTGTGGTTTTGTGTGCGCGAATGTGGTGTTCTGAGAAGGATGCGAGGCTTTCGATCGCGAGGAGGGTCTCTCGATGACGTTGAGAAGAACTCAATCGGAGGCAGGCTGAAAAATTTCTGTTAGATCGACGCGAAAGGCCACTTTTTATCTTATCGGATCTCGGTACGTAAGAAGAACCGCACATGTCTCCTTCTCGCACCCCCATCAAACTCCTCTTCCTCCTTCTCTCCCCCTTCCTCGCCTTACGACGAATCTCAGCCGCTCTCGACCAGCGGTGCAACCTTTCGGATTCACCATGTCGACCTCCTCATCGTCAACCAAATCACCGGTGCTTCCACCGGAAACCCTGCACTCGATCCTTTCGTCCATCGAACTGCTCTCCGCCATGTGGTCCGGTGAAAACGAACTGCTGCTTTCCCCCACCGACGAGTCATCGATAAAACAAATCGCGGAATACCTGCAGCTCGAACTGGAGACGTTGGGGGACGAAACCTCGGTGCGGGTGAAGGAGAGTCTGGCGGAGGAGGTGTGTTTGGGTTTGAGGGTGAGAGGTGATCCTTCGTTGCCGGAAAATGGGATTTGGGTGAACGTAGGTTTCAGGTTGAGGGGGAAGCAAGGAGGATGTGTACGGATGTGGACGAGCGGGGTGGATGCTCCAGCGTGGCTCGGTAGGGACAAGGTGGAGGAGGTGAATGGACTGCTTGAGAAAAGTTTGGCGGAGGAGGAGGAGGAGGATATGGTAGGGATGATCTTGAACGCTATCGAGTTGGTTTCCGAAGTCCTACTCACCATCACCCCCACATCCCTCACGACTACCACAACTGCTCCAATCTCCACGGATTCGATACCGAAAGAGGAAACGAAAGAAGAAAGCGTCCTTCGAATATGGTACTACCTCCCCTCGCTGTCCACCAAATCCAAACGTCTCGACATCGTCCACCTCGCCCTCACCCACACCCCTCCACTCACCGGTTTTCTCCTCGCCGGAAAACCCGGGTTGATCATCCTCGAACACCCTTCTTCCCCCACCGCATCCTCCAATCTATCGTCGTTCTGGTCGACGATCAAAACTCAGTCTTGGTCAGACATCCCTTCGTCGCACAAGAAGATCTCGGAAAAACTCATCCAACCTGCGGTAGCAAAAGCGTTCGATGGATTCCACGATATCACCGATTGGCCAGAGGTCGAGAGAGGTGCGGACAGAGGCAGGAAGAGCGATCTGAGTAAACTGGTGATTTGGTTGGATGGGAAGGGGGTGGAGGGGAAGAGGTGTTTGGAGAAGGTGCTGGGGGTGGGAGGGTG